>NW_022436981.1:11387999-11519044 GCF_009761245.1 Sapajus apella | reverse complement strand
TTACTCTGTCACCCAGGCTGGAGTGCAGTGGCACAATCTCAGCTCACTGCAACCTCCGCCTCCCGGATTCAAGCAATTCTGTGGTCTCAGCCTCCTGAGTAGCTGGGATTACAAGAGTGCACCACTACACCCGGTTAATTTTTTTTTTATTTTTAGTAGAGATGGGGTTTCGCCACTAAATCTAATAGTGACCATACAGTAATAGGCTCAATAAATTCCATCCACTCTCTGAGCGACACATAATGCAGAAAGTTCTTGACATCTTTGTCTGCTGCTAGCCTGTCTACCAGCCACATCTCTTAAAGTCTCCATATTGAATCATATTTTGCTTTAACGTTGGACGGTTTCCTTTAGCCAGCAGTACTTTCTGGTCAGACATTTTATCAAGATCCCAAGACTCCTACCCATAAGCAATATTTCCTTTCATCTGTGGTTCCTCAGTAGTTATCTGCTCTTCTTGTAACATACATGTCTCACTTGAATGCCAGTAATAACCTTCCCAGATAGATATTGGGGGTGACATCATAGACATTTTCTAACAGAGTTTCTGAGGACCAAGGAAATTAAATGTTCAGCCATTTGGACATTTGTTAGTATCAAGTCATCATGCCTCCAGGCTCATCTTATGTTCCTTATAATTTGCCAAGGTGATTTTCAGATTATAATTTCTATCGGAGGCAACCATTTTGAGAGGCACAAACATTGTGTAAGATAACTAGAAACAAGATTCATAACACAGAGGTGTTTCGTTTCTGCTCTCTGAAGTAAAATATTGGCCAGTATGAACCCACTGACACACGGTCAGCTTGCATCAACAAAAACAGAATTATGTCACCACACCTTCCCAGAACTGCTATTGTGCAAGTTAACCGAATTTGTGTAGTTCTATGTCCTGCACAGATGCAAGATTTTTCTTCTCGGTAACTTTGCATGCTGGGATCCCCGGCTGGCAACACCCCACCCGGGCCTCACTCTGCCACGCTGGCTTGCACCAGCTGGCCTATGTCTTGGTTTGTACCCACATTTGGTGATTCTTGAGGTCTTGTACTGCACCCAAGAAGAATGAGGATACGCTGGACATTGAAGGGTGAGGAGGGCAGAGAATAATTTTATTGAGCAACAGAAAAGCTCTCAGTGGAATGGGAAAGCAGTGGGTGATTACCCTACCCAAGGAGGGAAAGTCCCCCATGTGGCTGGGTTGCAGACTTTAAATCTTTCGCTTGAAGGTGGGGTTTCACTGGCTACCTGTTCCTATCTGCCTAGGCATTTGGCGGCCTCCTGTCTCTATCAGCACTATAGACAGAAAATATAAGTGTCTTCAGCAGCCACCAAGCACCTTCAATTAGTTAGGTAAGCATGTAGTAAAAGAACAGAAAATGAAGACTGTAGTGAACCAGACACTACCTGCCCTACTCCGCGCCAGCCGACTGTTGCCATATGGGAATGCGGGCCCAGCATTTCCAGATCTTCTCATTTTTCCAGAAAAACTAGTTTCATCTGTGAAATCTCTTGATTGTTAAATGTTGGAAACTGATTCAATTTTTTATTCTGTACAGGTTAAAAAAAGAAAAAAACAAATAAAAATACCCCACCATCCATGCCTGTAGGTCAGAGTAGGCCAGCAGATCACCAATACACAGTTTCCACTAAATACTAATGTTAATACAAGAAAAATATTTGACTTATTAGTTTACAAGTTCCAGAACAGTGGAACCGAAACTAAGTTCTGAGGGATTCGCATCAGGTAACAGCAGAGGGCTACAGCACAATTATCATGGACAGGGTGAAGACCAAATTCCTGAGTAAAGTATTTGCCTTAATTTACATCCCTCACGCCTGTGATCCGGCCATATGCAATCACTTGTTCTTGAGTCAACCATACACTCTGTCACTTCCAGGCCTTTGCACATGCAGTCCTGGTGCCTAGAAAACCTCCATAGCTTCCTTTGCTTTTATCAATCACCTTATTTTCATGCTCCAGATCTCAGGTTAAGTTTCTCCTATTCCAGCTAGCAAAGAGCAACTCCACACCCTGTCTGATGGTTTTGCAGCGCTAAGTTCTGTGGTTTTTCACTCACACAGTACTATTCTTGTCTGTTTTCTTGTATTTCTTCCTAATAAGTCCAGAAGCAACTTAAAGGCAAAATCCCTGTTTTATTAGCATTTGTAGTCTCAACTTCTAAAACATTGTTTGGCGCACAGTTAGTGAACAATATTTCTTAAATGAATATAGGCAATATAATAATGTAATAAAGATATATTTTATAACTTTTCAGATAAATCAATTTGAAAGGTAAAAATATTATTTCAAGTAGAAAATGAATAGCATTTCTATTCTCAGGTTACAGAACTTTCTGAGAATTTTTTTAATTTATTTTTAAGATTATAAGCAAAAGGCAGGTCCTTTCCATTTCTTCCTGACTTAAAAGTAGGTAGGATGATTGGATTGATAGCAGCCATGTTGTAATCAAGGAAAAGGTTTAGAGAATTAACAGAGATGTCACATCTGACATAGTTAATTCATTGAGCCAACTCCACCATCCAATAATATCTAGGATTCTTTTTTGAGAAAAATAAATTTTTTTTCTAAAAAAAAAATAAATAAATAAATAAAATAAGCTAAGATACTTTAAAGAAGGGGGAAGAGCATCATTCTAGGAAGAAAGGTTTATTCTAAAGATCAATAAAAAATACCATATATGAATTAATGAAGCTTCTTAGAAAAAAAAAAAGCAGTGCTACATGAATTAAATTATTACTATTTACTGTCTCTTCCAAACAAATGCACATACATACAAAGTTATTCAGTAAATTGAAAGGATACTATATTTCAGCAGAAAATAAGTAGCATTTAGAAACCAGGGTATTTGTACATAAAGCAAAGAATGGGTTATACTGTACACAAAACAAGAAGGGAAAAATCTACACAATTATGTTAACTGTTTTTTTCCCAGTGGAACATAATGAATGTAAACATCTCCTTGGTTTCTTTCACACCATTGCCTGTGAGGTTTTCAAACAGACACTTAAAGTGAACATTAGGACCTTTTTAATATGCCTGTGACTTCATTTCATTAATACTGATTCCAAATTACACAATGCCTAACTCAAGTTTCACGTAGTATTTGCAAATGAAAGACAACCTAAATGGAGTTACATTTTCTTTCTTCTTTTGAAAACAACTTTGTTAAACTGTTAAACTGACTGAGGCACTGGTTTCTATTATTTTTCAATAATATAATTGGCACAGATATTAAAGTATCTTTCTAGCAGAGTCATACAGTGAGCAAAAAGCATTATTCAAAGAGTCTGAGACAGAGGACATCACCACTGGCTCCATCTTCCATCTCAGAGTCATCTTGAAATACTGTGCTGGTGTCCTGTATTTCAGGACGCTAGGACACAGTCTCAAAATGCTAAGTCAGTGTACTGTATTCCTCAGAAGTCAAAGGACATGTCAGAATAATCCGAGATACCTTTGAGATAATCAGAGGCTGTTGACCAATGAGATGGAGGGGTTTTCAAAAGAAAGGAGGCTAGCAGAAAAAAGATAAGCCAAATGCCAGGAATTCTCATAGAATATGAGTAATCAAATCAATGTAGTTACAGGCAACCTGTGACAAAAGCATGAATAAAACCACATGGTAAATGTTTTAAGAAGCAGAAAGAAAAAAATGGACGCAATGAATCCAAATAGGGCTAGTAAGCCAATAAAACAGTGTTAAGCACTTTAAGAGTATCAGTCTAACTTTGATATTTTATTACCAATATACGACATCATCTGTGCATCAGATGATAACAAGTGCTGGGGTTCACCTGCTCATTAAAAGGCCTCATAACAATTTGCATAGATTTTGGTGTGCTGTATGGGGATCTCAAAGTTTTCAATGCCAGAACATTTGTTTCTTTCAAACTATACTCTTTAACAGCCACTAAAGAGAAATGATTTAATCAGAATCCCAAATGCTAACAAATGAGTGTGTTATTTGCAAGCATCATTTAGTAGGCAGATTTCACCAAAGTGAAATCCTCATTAGCTTTGTGTTATAAAATACAGGCAAGAACCAGAAAAGGCCAGAGGACAGATAGTCAAATCTTTGCCAAAAAGCCTCTTCAAGTTTAGCAATTCTATGGCTGCTCTATACTGCTGGGACTCACTGTAAAGAAGGAAAACAATCCCTGTCCAGAATGCCAGATTAACATATTAAAACTACAAGAATGGGAAAGTAAGGTCACCTTGGGAATGCAGTTCCTGAACGTTGGGCTTTTACTATCTTGTAGTAAAATGTGCATATGTATGCTCTGTGTGCCTGGCATTTTATTCATAAAAAAACATGCATAACAGAGATTAGAACCACAATGGACTCTAATCTATGCGATAAAGGAATAAACAGATGCAAACCAATCTGGACGAGAAGATTCAGTGAATCAGGCTCAGAAAATGAAAGCAAGTGTGTCTTATACTTTCTAACACAAAATATGTCCAAATATTTATAGTCAAAGCTTGATAGAGAGCTCTAGCAATTATTGCTTCTAGCCATTTAGGTCTCTAGTTTTAAAAGAGCATTTTATGATTACTAATTTTCATATAGTAGGAGGCAGTGTAGGAGATAATGTTTTCATCATAAAATGTGTAATATTAAACTATAACAAATGCATTTAATCTCATTTCTAACTTCACAAAATCAGAGCAGCCTTCCTATTATTGTGGGTTAAATGAGGCTTTATCACAAAAGTAAGTTATTCACAGTCCACAGCTCCTAGAGTGATACATAAAACTAAAAAGACCTGAGAATCACAGACCTAAATCTCATGTCCAGATAATTGAGAATAAAATCTAAAACATGGAATTGCTAAATGTAGATTTACTTCCAAAAGCCTTAGTGATTAACTTCTAGGTTTTTGAATATGTTTAGAAAGTCTGCTAGATTGACTATGCTAGAAATCTGAATATGTTAGAAAGCCTGCATTCCTTTTTGTCATCATCAAAACAATTTGACTATTCTCTTTCCTGTGTGTTGCTACACTGTGAAAAAGCGTGGGCTGTGCCTTTCTCTAAGACCATGCTTTTCAAGAAGTTATCCAATGACCCCTTATGCCATCTTCACTGAAGGCCACACTCCCCACTTCTAAATAAAAATATTTAACAGTAGAGCTCAGGAATCTGCATTTTAACAACGTTTGAGAACTGGTGCTAGGGAATGTGACCACTCCACTATTTTAGGTGTGACACTTAATTCAGATACTCCCATTACGAGAATATCAAAATCTTTAGATAATATTTAATTTTAAAACTTCTCCTTAATGAAGGTCCACTGACTTAATTCAGAGGGCTTACTTAATTCAGCTTTTTATTGCCATATATATTACCCTAAAAAGGATAGGGCTTAATTATATACAGACTTCAACATATGAGGCCAGGCGCGGTGGCTTATGCCTGTAATCGTAGCACTTCGGGAGGCCAAGGTGGGCAGGTCACTTGAGGTCAGGAGTTCAAAACTAGCCTGGCCAACATGATGAAACTCTGTCTCTACTAAAAATATAACAACAACAACAAATTAGCCAGGCATGGTGGTGGGTACCTGTAATCCCAACTACTTGGGAGGCTGAGGCATGAGAATTGCTTGAACCCACAAGGTGGAGGTTGCAGTGAGCCGAGATCACACCACTGCACCCTATCCTGGGCAACAAGAGCAAGACTCCATCTAAAAAATAAAAATAAAAAATAAAAAAAGAATTCAGTATATAATAAAGTTGGTATCACAAACCACTAAAGCAAAGATTGGCTTTTTGTAAGTCATGCTGGACAACTGATTAGCCATTTGGAAAAAGATAAAATTAGATCAATTTCCATACCATATATAAGAATAAATTCCAAATGAATCAAAGATGTAAGTGTGAAAAATAAAACTATACAAGTACTAGGGGAAAGATGGGTGAATTCCTCTATAAGAAAAGCCTTTCTAACTGTGACTAAAAATTCAGATGGAATTGAAGAAACGAGTGATAAATTTAACTAAATGAGAATTAAAATTTTCCAAGGAAAAAATATAAGCAAAATCAAATAACAAAGTACAAACCAAGATAAAATATTTGCAACATACGCAATCCTGAATATCTCATAAAGGCTGAATATTTCTAATATAAAAACAAGTGAATATCTCATAAAGGGTGAATATTCCTAATATAAAACAAACTTTTACAAATTAAAGGATAAAAATGTCCTATAGACATGTGGGCAAAAAATATAAGTAGACAATTCACAAAAAGAGATTTTAAACAGTCCTTAAGCATTTGAAAAGTTGTTCAACTTCACTAATAAAAGTAGACACAAACTAAAACTACAATGAGATACCACTTCTCACCCATCACATTGGGAAAAATTCAAAAGCTTCACAATACAGTTCATTGCTGAGGCTGTGAGGAAAGAGGCACTTTCATACATTGCTGGTGGGGATGCAAAACAATACAAACTCCATAGAAAAGGATTGGGCAATGGCAACCAAAATTACATATGCATTTGTCCTTAAGCCCAATAATCCCACTTCCAGCAATTTATTCTAAACATAGTCTTACAACTACAAAAATACATGTGCAGAATCTTATTCATTATGGCAGTAGTTTATAAGTGCAAATATTAGAAACTGCCTATGTGCCTAATCATAGGACATTGCTGAATAAACTCTGGTACAAACAGGCAACGGATACTATGTCATGGTAAAAAAGAATGAGAAAGTTTATGGACTGCTGTGGAATGATGATCAAAAGATCTTGTAAAGTGAAAAATCAAAGCACCAAAGACCGTACGTAATACCACTATCTTTGCTTAGGAAAGAAGGAAAAATAAGAAAACATACATATATCTTATATTTACCAAAAAATCACTGGAATAAAAAACCAGAAACAATTATTAATATGTTGGTAACCTACAAACGGTGAAGGCGAACAGAGTGCCAGGGATATAGAAGGGAGGAACACTTTTCTGAATATACCTTTCTGTAAGTTTTGACTTTCGAAAGCATGTTAATGCTTGACATATTCAAAACAATTAAATCAACAAGGGTAGGAAGGGGAGAACCTGAAACAATGAACCCAATTGTATTTCAACTGAATACTATAATTACAATGGAGGGCAAAAATCATAACTAATTTGAATAACTTATAACAGTTTTGACCACACATCCTACAGCCCTCAGCCTTGGGCAGGGTAGGGAGGTGGAAAAACTGGAAACTAGAGATCCTGAACTCTTGAGTAGCTTTGTTTTTTTGTAGATATGGGTGAAGTCATTCTGAAACTACTTTAGGTGTATTACGAGATTGGGCAAATGAGTAAATCTATTGATTTTAGAAGCCAAGACCCTCATTGTGAAAGAAGGTACATGCAAATATGGAATGAGGGAAAGCAAAAAAGATGAATTGAAATTGGAGGTATTGGTGTGCACTTATGATATCTAAAATATGCACATGTATGTGTATATACAGGTATACATGCATGTATATGTATGTATGTGCATTTGTATGTATGCATGTGAGTGTGTATATGTGCATGCATGTATCTTCTGGCTCTGTTCACTTAAAAAGGTATAGAAGTAGAACTATTCCAGAAGCAAACAGCACAGCTGGTGCATGGATTTTTAATCTCTAACACCATTCCCCACCAAAAGGAACAAGGGGTTTTTGGAGAAGTGGCTGAAAGCAGGGCTGGGGAAGGGTGATGAACCTGAAACATTTTGTTATACCAGAGGTAAGGATGTGATCCAAGGAATAATGGACATACGGCACAGGCACACATAGACGGCTTGAAAGGACCCCAACTGCCCAAATCTGGAATAATCCAAGCACCAAGCTAAATAAGGATAATAATTATACACCATTTGGGGTAAGGTGAGGTGGGGAAACAGAAATCTGTGAGCTCCTACAGATAATATACACTGCTATGGTATGGAAGTATGTATCCCCCTTAAAATTTACATGTTGAAACAATTAATTAATTTACATGTTAAAACAATTACTCTACAGTAATGGTATTAAGAGGTAGGATCTTTGGGAGGTGATTAGGAGTTAGTGTCCTTATAAAAGGGGCCTGAGGGAGTTTGTTCACTCTTTCCACTATGTGAAGACAGAGAGAAAGCACCATGTATAAGGAAAGGGCCCTTACAAGACACCAGATCTGCTGGTGCCTTGAACTTGAACTTCCCAGCCTCCAGAACTGTGAGTCATAAATTTCTACTATACATAAACTACCCAGTCTAAGGTATTTTGTTATGGCAGCTGGGACAGACTAAGACACATTCATCCATAAACAAGGGAAAGGCAGGGTTCTTGGTTAAAGTAGAATGTCACATGCTGACTGGTAAACATGGAGGGGGTGCTGAAGTGATCATCATCATTTTGTTACCATCACAGAGAAGACTGGTTCAGGTAAGAATCCTAATAGATGCTAAATCTGAGGGGAAATTATAATGAGGAGCAGGATATCTGCATGGTCTTAAAGTGTTTCTCCTCAAACTCATTACTTGCAAGGGAGAAAACAGTAACATTTACTGTTGGAGAAATAGGACAACACTTCTACTGTATGATGAAAATTGGTGTCACCAGGGAGGGGCAGGTAGACGTCACGTGCCTCCAGACATGGCTGTCTGAGAAGCACACAATATCACACAGGCAATATCCTGGCCAGGAAAGCAGAATCTGAATCTAATCTTGAGGAAACATCAGACAAATTCAAAATGCAGAGACTTCTGTTTATAAAAAGCAGGAGGACTCTGTCTTCAAATCTGTCGGTGTCACAAAAGACAAAAAAAAAAAAAAAAAAAAAAAAAAAAACATTTTAAAAGGCTGTGGAAATGTTCTAGAGATTAAAGAAACTTGATAACTAAGTGCAGTATCTGTCCCTAGACTGGATCCAGCACTGGAGAAAAGAAGCTATAACAAACATTGGGCCCATGAGACAACTGAAATGTAAATTAGATAAAAGCATTAATGTTATATTTACTGAAATCGAGAACTTCCCTGTGGAAGTTATTTATGAGAATATATCTGTATACAAAAAATACTAAACTATTTAGGGATAAAGGTCCATGATATGTAAAACTTATTCTCAAATTCTTTAGTAGAAACAAAATATTTTGTGATATATACACATTATTATACATGTATGCATACGTGTGTGTAGATATACTTCATGCACATATATATGCATATGTAGAGAGAGAAAGAAACAGAACAGAGAGTGCACAAATGATTAGGCAAATTGACTGAAATGTTGCCAATAGAAGCTGGGTAAAGGGTTAACTGATGTTCTTTCTACTATTCCTATTCAAGTAACTTCTATATGTTTGAAATTATTTCCAAACAAAAAGTCAAAAATATACATAGGACTTTGTATTACTCAGTTTTCACACTGCTATAAAGAATACCTGAGACTGTGTAATTTATAAACTCACTCACAGTTCTGCATGGCTGGGGAGGCCTCAGGAAACTTACAATCATGGCAGAAGGCAAGGGGGAAGAAAGCAACTTCTTCACAAGGTGGCAGGAGAGAAAAGAGAGCAGGGGAAACCTCCACTTATAAAACCACCAGATCTCATGAGAGAGAACAGCACTCACTACTGTGAGAACAGCACAGGCGAAACTGCCCCATGATCCAATTACCTCCCACCTGGTCCCTCCCTTGACACATGAGGATTACAATTTGAGATGAGATTTGGAGTGGGGACACAAAGCCAGACCATATCAGCCTTCAAGAAATGTTTGAAGTCTTACCAGGAAATTTCATGTTGTATAAAGCACAAAGGAAAAAAAAAAACAGTGTATGGCAAAATATGAATTTATGCATTTTAAATGTTCATCTCTCAGTTGGCTCATCTAAAGGTAGATAGAAGGAAGAGATTTGAATATGTAATTGAATTAGAAGATAAAGTTCAGACTATTGGGAGTGGTAAAATCAAAGTTAATGGAAAGCGTTGTCCTACCGACCTATAGGGAAGAAAAGAAAAAGTTTTTTTCTATCAGAAGTATTCACTCAACTCCAGAGGACCAAGTCCTTTATAAAGGATTACATTCATACATTCCGTTTTATTCTTACATTTCAAATTGTTTACAAGTAAAACCCAAGATAATGTTGGACCTTTGAGCCCTTGGGTAATCTCTCGTTTAATGTGAATATTTTACTGCTATGAAGAGAGTCACAAATATCTGATAAACACATTCTAAAGGAGATCATAAATATAGATAGTACTGGAGTCTCTTTACAGTTTCTTAATGACTCCTCTGGACATTAGTATGATACATCAAGAGAAAAATTAAGAGACTAAATTGAAGTTTTATGACAAAATGAGAACATTCTCAATGGGAATTTAAAACTGAGCATTGATACTCAAAGCATAAATAAATGAAAAACAATCAGAAGAAAATCTTCTCCAAACTGCCTTGGTTATCTCCAGGTGACCTGGTAAGAACACTTTTTCTGAGATTTGGTGGTTGCTAAAAAATTTTATCATTTTTCTCCCTGCCCTATTATCTTTTAGAAAGGATAAGTCTGAACAATAACATTTATCTTACATAAAATGCTAGGAGTGAAATATGGATTAAGTCCAATTAAGAACTCTAAATAAACTACCAACCCTTTTAAGTGACCACGACTATAAGAAGTCCTTCTTTTTCCAAGAGATATTAAAAAACAAACTAAAAAGAAACATTCACACAAACAGGCAAATGAAATCCAGAAGAAACAGGATGAGAGAATGATCAGCAGAGATGAAAGCTAATGGCAGCATAAAGAAGAAAACCCTTTAAAAGGTCAGAGAGTGAAATGAAAAAAGAAAAAAAACAAAGCATTAGTTCCAGACAGGCCAGCTGGAAGCAAATGTTTTTGGACTTTCATACTACAGGTTTACAAAGCAGCCCAGCCAATGTATGATGGAAGCCTCTAATTTTAAAGCCAATATATTTTGTTTAGGAGATGCTGTGAGAACCCAATGTCCAACAAAGGAAATATTTTGCTTTGTCAATTTAAGCATACCTAAAGTGACATCACTTAGTTTAAACCTCCCATTGTGAGGTTAAACGAATTGACTGGAAATGTATCTGAATTAAAAATAAAGAGTTCTGAGAATACTCCATCAGTGGCATTGTGAGAAAATATTATTGACTGTTTTGAATCATCACTGAGAAAAAGGATATTTTCATTTTGTAAGACGTTTGTAACTTTTTTTTTTTACTGTGAGATGAAATATAAGACTATATTAGGAGTAAGCAAATAGCTTTCTCAACTTACTGAGTAAAACCTAAACAATATTTTTATGACAAATGTACATCCATATATTATTAATAGGATTGGTTAAACCTAAAAATGAACACCAACTCTTTTTGATAATGTTTTCTTACTTTTTTAAGGTGTCTACCTTTACTAAATTTTCCAGAATCTATATATTTGGTTTTTCATCATTCTCCAATACTGAAAACTGACTCATGTTTCAATCTTTTTAAATGTAGCTTTCTTTCTTCTAGGAGATGTTCCTAATAAGACTGGTTCTTGAAATACAGACAAGAACATGATGTTATCTTAGCTCTAACACTCACGCAAAATTCAGCCCCCGTGTGATCCAGTATATCATCCCTCGGTCTCATATTAAAAAACGGTTCTAAATCTGACTTAGGCTGAATCGTTGCTTTATATGTCTGTAACTTTTAAACTACAAACTTTCCAGACTTCATGTAACCCAATGTGTTGCATACGAATATTAATTTTTAGGTTACATCTAGCATGTGTTCAGCCTCAGTACTCAAATTAAATTTACCAACACCGGGGATCAGTCCCTCATTAACTCTGCTCATTACTTCTGCAGCACCTTCAAGGCAAGGTCACTTATTCTTCCAGATTTTTTTTTCCCTGATCCAATTCATTCAATTCCATACTACCTACAACCTACCGAATTACATAAATAAAGGGTCAAGTCCAGACACATGTCAGGAAACAACATTTCTGGGGCTACAGAGCAGAGGCTGGTGCCCTAGGGATGAGCGTCCCGCACTCTCTTCTCCACTCTGTCCATCCCTCTCCTGCTCCTCAACAGCACCACCCTCATACCCCGTGCAAGAAATCCCGAGAGGGGAAACCTTGACCACACCCACAACAAGGGCAAGGCAATATTTTGGTATTTTTGAGACTAGCAAGGAAGGTTGATGGAACTGCAAAGCATAATTAGATACAAGGGGAAACATTTAGGGTCATTATTAATTGATCAGGAACTGGGTGTGAAAACCTTCAGAACATGACTTTTTGGAGCCTCATAAATCAAGAATTCAGGAACCTTTCTACCCATTGTAAAAAGTGGTTAAGTGAACTGTGTTAACAGTCAACTTACTATATAACTAACTACTTTTACGGTATTAATACTAGGTAATTTTCTTTCCTGAGACTGTAAAAAAATTGTAAATGTAATCTTTTCCTCTCATATAAAAATTGTTAAAAAGGTATGTTTTCTGAAAAGGCTTTTAGCCATTTACTTTGCAGGACCAATTATTTCTTTTTCTACTGTTTTCCAAGTGGAAAAGACAGATTGATTGTTGCAGAGTTTCCCAAAAGCAGATACTAAAATGAATTTTGGATAAACACCTGTGAAGGATAGGAAACAAAGACGGATTCAGCAAAGGAAAAAGAAGGATCGCCATGCATGCAGAACAAGCCTAAGGCAACCCGACTGGGAGCTCAGAAGTGTAGGATCCAACAGAGATGACCCTTTTAGGCAGAAGTGGTTAGGTGGCTGTCCATCTCTCCATCTCAGTCACTAGAGGTGGGTTGCTCAGGCTGAGGGCAACAGGACAGGTGTCTCTCTGCAACTGAGGCAGACATAGAAGACTACGAAGACTATTGGCTGCCTGAGGCCTGCATGCCCCACAGCTGGCGAGCAAGCCCATCCTTGAAGCAGCATCCAGCAACTCACCTTCATGTCTACAGCAGTGGTATTAACTGACTAGACCAGGGTGCTTGTTAGTTGCCTCTCTTTAAGGCACCTGCAGGCCCTGATTTATAGAAACATGTCATTTAACAAAAAACATTTAACATTTGTAAGCCAATTTTTAAAACCAAGGGAAAGTAATTCATGGGGGGGGGTCCTGCCTTGAGCTTGTCCCTGTTAAGCCTAGTTTCATCAGCCAAGGCTGGCAAGCATTTTCTCTGGAAAAACTACCATTCACGTCTGATCCTTACCCTAGAGCTCTGCAGCTTGCTTGGATTTGATGATCCCCATAGCAAATGGCAGAAATCATCCAGAGGAGTGTCCATCTTTAAACATCTTCAAGAACTACAGAAACACAAACCAGAGTGATTTCTGGCTTGCTTGTCAGCCCTTGGGCACAGACCAACATGGATAAGAACTTTCTGGTTGATTATGTAAACACGCTCCATAGGCCCCTCTCAAGCATCGCTGCCACGGCTGCCTAAGGAGAAACAACACCGCGAGGTGACATGCATAACAACCCCTCCTCAATCAAGCTGTCCCTAGGAGTTTCTTTCTTTCTCTAGCATAATCATCGTTCTCATCCTGCTACGGCAGGCACTTTGCTACGTTGCTATGGGGATTACATTGAAGATAATCACTTGTGAACCTGTGCAGATCCTGACAGCCCACTGGGGCCTGATGTTGCTTTTGCTCCCTCAATCTGAACGTCCTCATTGAAGACTCAGCCACTGGGTCTCTTGATTTTAGCCCTAATGCTGACCCTTTTCCCCACAGCTGTGAATCTTTGAACAAATCTTTTCTGAACCTGTTTCCTGAGCTGAAAATGGAGTGGGAGAATGTGTGGTTGGTACAGATGATGACTAACTCCAAAATTCCAGGTGGTAGGATACTGCTGCACACATCCAAAGGGACGCTTCTCTATCATGATTCAATCACCATACAATTAAAAACAATTTTTAAGCACCTATTAAATGATGCCCAGGTGCCCAGCAATAATAAAAGTATATCCCAATTTAATAGCTGGTTTTTTAACAAGAGGATAATCAGTATACAACTCCAGGTGTGGGGTGGTATGAGGTTGAGATAGCCTACTTTCTTTTCAAATCAGCCCAGAGTTTGCTTAAAACAAACAAGAACTTAACTTGGGTTATTCGAAAGTTCATTCAAAAAAGCAAACTCCTATGAAGAAAAAGCACAATGAAACTATTCTCAGCTCTTCTACTGGGTGAGACTGACACCTGCTGGCCTTCTGTGCAGACACCCTTTGGAAAGAATATACTTTTGCAAGATTCTAATCCTATTTATGCAAATATATCTAGAATTGCAATTATTTGAAAAGAAATGCATGAGCGCATTTATACAGGAGAGGTACTAAGAGAAAGACACAATAATATTACAGTTATACATTTGAGGACTAGGAGGGAGGCAATGCAGTGTGGTGCTGCTACAGAGCAGATGTGGTGGTCTCTGACTTGCTGAAGGTTCAAATCCCAGTTCTACAACTCACATTTGGCGATTAGGATTGAGGAAATCCAAGGTTAATAAATTCCCTCTCTCTCTCTCTCTCTCTCTCTCTCTCTCTCTCACACACAATGATTCAAAGATTCTTTAAGAAATTTGTTTCAAATTTTCTTCATCATTTATACAGCTCTTTAATCTGCTAGTGATAATTATGTGTTTATATGTGTTTATAGAGGTCAAGATGACAGACAATATAAGAGAAAATGAAAGGGAGAAACCAAAAAATAAAGAAAATAAAGGAAGAGAGAAAGAAAAGAAGATAAAGTCAGAGGTAGATACAGAAAAAGGCAAAATGTGAAGTGGCAGATCCAGGCATAAAGAATCAAATGCCTAAGAAGACAGAGACAGAGAAATCTTGAGTAAGGAAGCAAAATGGAAGATCCTTCACTTCCCCCAAACTAAAACTGCTTGATAAAGTAGAGCAAAAACAATCTAAGAGCATTTAAGCTGTTTGTCAGCTGACATATCTCACTTAGCTGGCTGATCTCCTAAGCTGCCAGTTTTATCCTTGTGACTCTGGTAAGAAAGATGGTGCACAGCTCCTGCAGTTCCCCCACAAGGACCAAAGCATTCTCTGTAATATTCTCTGTAATGAAGAGCACATTTCTGAGGTTACACTAAGAATTCAAGAGCTTCATTTTAAAGGGGCTTCTTAAAGTAAGATGGCACTGAACACTTCATTTTCTTATAATCTGTTTCATGGCACTGGGGCGATTATACTTGGGGAAGCAAGAGGGGTGAGATGTAAATGCAGCCAAGGCATATGTGATGTATATATGCATATGTATATACGAGATGTAAATGCAGCCAAGGCATATGTGATGTATATATGCATATGTATATACGAGATGTAAATGCAGCCAAGGCATATGTGATGTATATATGCATATGTATATATGATATCTAGGTGGCTCCACCTAAATGAACCCCAAGACAGCAAGAGAGGAGGCATAACATATTCAGCTGAAATTAAATCTACACCAGAATTAATCTAGATATGCTGAAAACTAGAAGGAAATATACTTCCGCTGTTATCATTTTCCTGTCTTCTGCTTGGAGTAGAAGTCAGATATATCCTCTCTGAACCCCTGATTCATTATCCATAATATGTGGACTCCAACAAACTACCCTATTTATCTTGAAGGATTATGAACATCAAATGAAATAATGTCAGTGAAACACTGTAAAATGTTCCAGTACCAAAAATTGTGGAAGCATAAAAAAAATTCTTTCTGGATACATGGGGGAGTAAACAACCTTGGAGAACAGAAAGATGCTAAACAAAAGCTGTCTCCAGGCAGAAAAAACATTCCCAACAGGACCATGCTGTCCCACTGGGCGTTTGGATAAAAGCTCTCAGAAGCCTTGGTATGGAGGTTTAGACACAGGGTTAGCCAACAGGAATATTAGGTACACAAAAGTTTCACCTCTGCCTCTCAAAGTTGATTTAAACAGATGTTCTATCCATTCCTCATTTGAACAAGCTGTTATCAAGCTGGTTTCAAATTACCAGGGAAGAAAAACTGAATATGCCCTTCCATTCCTCAAATTGCTGATTAGAAGTAGCTATATCAGCACTGCTGGAGAAAGACCAAATGAAGCTTCTCCTGTGAGTAGGTTCTAATCTTGGCCTTAGTTGTCACTCACCAACCCTTGGTTTTAGGTGTGTGACTGACAAAATGGGTATCCTGGGCAGGGGTATATTTTTCCCAGGTCCCAGACACCCCTGGCTCTCAAGTAAAAACTTGATTCCATGGAGTCAGACAGTGACACACACAGGAAATGAATCACAGTCATGTTCTCACTTATATGCTTTTCCAGTTACCTGGGGTAATTATTTCTGACACATGATTGAATGAGTTCTTTAAAATTTAGAACTTTGAAAACCACATTATTATTATCTTAAAAACAATCTCCTAATTGTGCCTAAAAAGCAAGTAATTGGACCAAAAAACTCAGAAAAATTCCTTCCAGAACGGTAATATTGGTTTTGTTAGTTCCCTAGTTAGATGAAGGGTGGATCTAATCATGATTTTTTGACCTTGGCTGAGAAGTCCAAATTGACAGCACATCCCCCAAAGGGTAGACAAAAAGAAAAGATCATAACTGCAATTTATGTTTATTTTTTACCTAATATTTTTAACAATTACAACTTTGTGTATATTTATGAAGTGCATAATACCAAAATATGCTTAAACAATTTAAATGTTTACATGATACACAAATAAAAATTTTCAGTGCCCTATCCCCAAAAAAGTCTGTAGAACATAAAATACAATGAAGTATATTCTGCCATGTAAAAAAAAAAAGTCACATGTTGCCTGGTAGTTTGGCTGATACTAAAGGCTCGGTTCTATTCCGAGCTAACATGTGCTATAGGCTAATATTAAAATCCTTGAGCTTTTATCCTAAGCACAACCAGTAAAATAGTGGAAATTCATTAATGTAACTAATCACAACTGATATAGTTTCGATGTTAGCCCTCAAAATTTCATTGAAATGTGACCCCCAGTGCTGGAGGCGGGGCCTGGTGGGAAGCATTTTGGTCATGAGGGTGGAGCCCTCATGAATTCCCTGTGGAACTGAGTGAGTTCTTGCTCTATTAGTTCATGTGAGAGCTGGTTGTTTAAAAGAGTCTAGTGCCTCCCTCCCCTCCCTCTTGCTTCTTTCCCAACATGTGACATACCTGCCTTCCCTTCACCTTCCACCATGATTGGAAGCCTCCAGAGGCCTCCCCAGAAGCCAAGCAAATGCTGGTGCCATGCTTATATAGCCCGCAGAACTGTGAGCCAAACCAGCCTCTTTTCTTTTTAAATGACCCGGCCTCAGGTCTTCCTGGATAGCAAGACAAAACAGACTAACACAACTAAAAGCAGAACAAATGGAGCCTGGTCTAGTGGCATTACAGATAGCATTGTATAACACACATGTAACCTACACACAAAGCCATGAAAATACTAATGTCAATCACAGGTATTATCTTTATACTTCTCAATAGAAGTATGTCATAACATCGTAGCCACTTAAAGCTAACTGGGAATTGAGTTTTTCTTCAATCTAAAGTCTGGAAAATTAAAATTGATCTTCAAAATAGCAGTTAAGGGTAAAAGAAGCTAACATGGAAACTACGTCCTTGTCAAAAATAGTATGGCCCTTTATACTGACCTAATCTGACAAATGTGGGGAATTACAGACAGAAAAGGAGATACAACACTGGCTTAAATATAGCACCAAGGAACCATCTATGCCTGTTATATGTGTAACTTACTGTGATTACATGATTCACTTTCCAGAATGAGGCATGCTTTGAAGTTGACTCATCAGCAAAATCAGGTGAGCCAGGTTCTAAGACAATGCTTTCCTAGGAGGCAAAAAGGAGGCAAAAATGAACTTGTCAAGTTCCTCTTATTGTATTATGTCTGGCCCTGAATTTTAAATAAATAGAAATGATCTAACAATCTTCCATTCACCGCATTCTGACAGAATCCAACCCTCAAAGCTATGGAGATGTTGACTTCCTCTTGATTCAAAATTAGGATGACAGAATCCCCTGGGCATGATTTGCTCTGTAAAGTACTGCTAAGGAGGGCCATAAATTCCACTCCTCGGCTACTGCCAAGGACCAAAGCAAACAGAAAATCCACTCCAGATGTGAATTGCAAGAGGTTTCCAAAATTGTTCCTTTATTAATACTCAAGTGATTAATACAAGGTCGTGGACAGTAAGTTATTGTTACTTATCTACCTAATTGCCTAGCACTCTTATCCTGGTTTGTGGTTGACAGAAAAGTAGAGCCTTTATAGACCTCAGGGAGTCCTCAGCTTGCTTTCTTCTCTCCATGCTGCCTCTATATGGGATAGACCATATCTACTCATTACCTTGGTAGTCATTATGATACTCATGTCACCAGTTTCGTACATCTGGCTTTCCTTAATGTTCATGTTCTATGGATGAATTGATTGATTTGTTGATTTTTATGGGGAGATTTGGTGTTATGTTTGTATCCAGATGAATTCAGACTGAGTAAACTGGTTACATGAGTATCATTATGATTACCAAGGTTATTAGCTCCCAGTTCAGCATCCTTATCAATACCACACTGCACATGTCTTACAAAAAGGATTGAAAATATCATACAGCTGTAATTGCCAAGAATTACTATAGATCAGTGGTCCCCAACCTTTTTGCCACCAGGAACCAGTTTTGTGGAAGATCATTTTTCCATTGACCAGGGGTGGCGACTGGGGGTTGGTTTCAGGAATAAACTGTTCCACCTCAGATCATCAGGCATTAGACATTAGATTCTCATAAGGAGCACGCAGACTATGTCCCTCGCATGCACAGTTTACAATAGGGTTCCGGCTCCTGTGAGAATCTGATGCTGCAGCTGATCTGACAGGAGGTGGAGCTCAGGCAGTAATTTTGGCTCACCTGCCACTCACCTCCTGCTGTGCAGCCTGGTTCCTAATGGGCCACAGACAAGTACCAGTCCACGGCCCAGGGACTGGGGACCCCTGGCCTAGATCTCTACCTGAGAGATCCCTGGATGGGATCTCTACCTAGCCCATAATCCTTATTCTCTGAAATCTGGGTTTTATGTTTATACTCTGTCATCCAGACTCTGCCTTCACCACAGCTTACTGGACAAGCAGGAATCACCTGACCAAACCAGCTCACCTGACCATGGGATCACCTGACCATGCACTCACCTGACCATGGGATGGCCTGACCAGTGGGAATCATCTGGCCAAGGAAGATCACCTAACTAACAAAGATTACCTGTTCTCTGAAATCCAAAAATTATAAGCATATTTAAAAAATGCCTAACATCACTAATCATCAGATAAATGAAAATTCAAACCACAATGACATATTACCTTATGCAGTCAGAATAGCCGTTATTAAAAAGTAAAAAATAGGCCGGGCACGGTGGCTTGCACCTGTAATCCCAGCACTGGGAGGCCGAGGTGGGTGAATCACCTGAGGTCGGGAGTTCGAGACCAGCCTGACCAACATGGTGAAACCCTGTCTCTAAAAAAAAAAGTAAAAACACATTTTGGTGAGGATAGGGATAAAACAGAATGTTTTAGACACTGTTGGTGGGAATGTAAATTAGTACAACCTCTATGGAAAATGGTATGGAGATTTCTCAAAGAACTAAAAATAGAACTACCACTTGAACCAGAAATCCCACTACTGGGTATCTACCCAAAATAAAGAAATTATATTTAAAAAAAGACACCTGCACTCATATGTTTATCACAGTACTGTTCACAACAGCAAAGTTATGGAATCAACCTAAATATTCATCAGTGGATGAATGGATAAAGAAAACATGGTATATATACATCCTGGAATAATAGGCAGCCATAAAAAAGAATGAAATTATGTCTTTTGCAACAACACAGAGAAACTGGAGGCCATCATCTTATGTAAAACAACTAAGAAACAGAAGGTCAAATATAGCATGTTCTCACTTATAATTGGAAGCTAAATAACCTGTACACAGGAACATACACTGTGGAGTAACAGAAATTAAACACTTAAAAGGGTGCATTGGTAAGAAGTGGGTGAGGAATGAGAAATTACTTACTGGGTACAATGCATGTTATTCAGGTGATATTTACACTAAAAGCTCAGATTTCACCGTGATGCAATATATCCATGTAACAAAACTACACTTGTACTTCTTAAAATTTATACAAATAAAAAACAAACAAAAAAAAAAACAAGAAAAAAACTTTATACACTTTACTAAATAGTTCAGTAAAACTGCACTTGTATTCCTCTAATAAAGTCAGAATGCTTTCCTCTTTGTTTTGAGATTTTTAGGGTTTAAAAAAAATTGAATTCCAAATAAATAGATTAATAAAACAAAAGAAAAATTAGCAGTCACAGAAAAATTCAGTTCTACATATTTATTTGGCAATCTATTTGTATTGTTTTGGCTATTAATACTTTGTAAAGTTAACATCTTTGGTTTTTTTAATTTTTTTAGTTTTTGTTGTTGTTGATATAGCTTCAGCAGACATCTTTGATTTTTAAACAACAAAATATATAACAAAAAAATTTAGACTTGGTCTGCTATTTTATTCCATTTTTGATTGTGATACTTTACATCAAATCTGGTTTAAAACTGAAAAATATAAAGATCCTGAAGCAAAAGTCTTAACTTTGTCTAATTTCAGTACTTTAAATGGTTTGACATGTAACTGTAATCCATATTTTAATACCCATGTGCAGTAAAAAATGTTTTGTTTTAGATTTTTTGTTGTCGCTTTTATTTTACTAAGAAGAAAAAATTATAAAATTTTATAAAAATCGTAAAATAAGCCAGTGTTCTCAAAGGGCAAATGTACATACCTCAGGGACATGCAATCTCCAAAAGAGTCATTGTAGTGCAGGAAGGGAATATTAGAACTTCAAGCCTTTTACATTTCAATTTTTCCGTAGCTGTGTCTTATAATTGCCACAATATATTAGTGCAATATTAGGCATTTAACTTTTTTAAAATAGACATATACATAGTGGGTTTGCAAGCTCAAAACTGTTAAGTGCTCTTTTAAAAAGTTTAGCAACCAATGACAGAGTGCCACTTTTTCTTGCCACACAGCACCATCTGGTGGTACCCTGAGATAATGCATGCATGGTATTTGAGTCGATTTTATAAGAAAAATACTGTTGTCATTCAGATAACAAGACAAATAATAACCATTCTATATTAGTAATACACGATTTTAACTAAAGCATGGTCAACTATGAAAACAGTATTTCAATTGTTTCCTACTACTGCTTCTAGGCTCTTAGCCTGACGTCTCTCTCTTCCTGACTTGCCTTCCTATATAATTTACCTAGGAAAACCCTATTCTTCCTTAAAAACTTCTTACAGTCCACCTCTTCGCCTCTTTTCCTGAGACTACCAGTTCATTAGCTGCACCCTTCTGCATACTTTATACGTATTCCCTTAAAGCACTTGTCCCATTGACTTATGATGATATACTTACTTTTCATTCTCTTTCCATTAAATTCTAAAGAAGCACTGTCTAGTAGAAAGATAATGTGACCCACAAATGCAAGTCACACACATCACGTTCAATTTTCCAGTAGTCACACTTTAAAAAATAAAAAGAAACAGATAAGATTTATCTTAATATACATATTCTTTACCGTATATTGTATATTATCTTAATATAGTATATATAAGATAAATATATACATATATATTGTAAGATTTACCTTAATATATTGTATATAATCTAATCTACCTAAAACATCATTAAAATATATAATACATAAAACATTAATAATGAAATAGTTTACTTTTTTGTATTAAGTGTTCACAATTCAGAGTGGGTTTTCTGTCTATAGCACATCTCAGCTGGGACTTGCCACATTTCCAGTGCACAATAGCTATGTGTGTCTAGTGGGTGCCAAATTGGACAGTGCAGTTCTAAAGGCAAGGTCTAGTATCTTCTTGCACTTAGTGAATGTTCAATAAATGCTTAAAAATAACTTTGAGTTGACAATTCCACTAGCTGTTCTCTGGGAAAATCTACCCTCTCTCTACCATGCATTAAGACTTTATAAATAAATACCATAAGGAATCTACAAGCAGCCAGGCATGGTGGCTCATGGCTGTAATCCCAGCTACTCAGAAGGCTAAGGCATGAGAATCGCTTGAACCTGAGAGGCAGAGGTTGCAGTGAACTGAGACAGTGCCACTGCACTCCAGCCTGGATGACAGAGCAGGTCTCTCTCACAAAAAAAAAAAAAAAAAGAATCCAATCAAGTCTCTCCTATAGAGGAAAATAAGAAGAATCTATGGTAAATCATATCCATTACCTAGCTTTGTGTCAAAAACTCCTTTTAGAGGTAAGTTTTACACTCATGTGTTTCAATATATTTAAATAATAGTCTTAAAATTAGCAATTGTCCGACTCTTAATTATGCACCTGGACATCTCC
Source organism: Sapajus apella (assembly GCF_009761245.1). NCBI lineage: Eukaryota > Metazoa > Chordata > Mammalia > Primates > Cebidae > Sapajus > Sapajus apella. The sequence goes on along the minus strand of NW_022436981.1, from coordinate 11,496,594 downwards.
GTATAATACTTGACACCTTTTTAATCACTTTTTAAACATCCTGCCCCACCAGCACAGTGAGCAAAGACTATTCTGTTTTGATCATTGTTCACACTTAGCGCCTCTCTCCATGACTGGCATTTAGTAAGTAATGCATAATAAAGCTTCAAAGAATATATTTGTTCATGTGAACAATCTGAGAGCTCAGATCAATAGATGTTCAATTTTATGTATTTTTTTCACTCATTCCAAAAACATGGAGTTCAGAACTACATGCTGAGTGTTTGAGGCAGAGAGGGTTATGAAATATGGCTCCTGCCTTCAAAAAGCCCCAGTCTAATACACAAGATTCAAAGTTGAATACTAGCTCATGACTCTCCTTCCCCGAGAAGCTCTTCCCAGACCACCCCTACACCCTATGTCTATGACGAAGACTGGGCCTCACATACATTGCCAGCTTTTCTGTCTACCACGCCCAGGGAAGCAGGTAGGCCAAGTGTTTTTCCCTTTCTTACAGACTTCAAGAGGTTAAATAACTAAGGGTCAGTGTCTTCCTAAATAACTAAACCAGCAGTAGAAAAAAAACTTCTGATTCTCAGAGCATATTTTCACTATTGTGGTTCCATGCCCAAAGTTGAAGGATATATTTCCAAGTAAGTTCATCTTTAGTATATTATTGCTTTATATTTATAATTAACTCCTGTTTTGTTTTTGTTTTTGTTTTTGAGTAGCTGAGATTACAGGTGTGCACCACCATGTCCAGCTAATTTTTTTTTTTTTTTTTTGAGACAGAGTCTTTCCCTTTTTCCCCGGGTGGGGTGCAGTGGCAAGATCTCAGCTCACTGTGACCTCTGCCTCCCAGGTTCAAGGCATCTTCCTGTCTCAGCCCTGTTAGTAACTGGGATTACAGGCACAGGCTACCATGCCTGGCTAATTTTTGTATTTTTAGTAGAGACAGGGTTGCACCCTGTTGGCCAGGCTGGTCTCAAACTCCTGACCTCGTGATCTGCTCACCTTAGCTTCCCAAAGTGCTGGGATTACAGGCGTGAACCACCACGGCCTGGCCTTTATTTTGTATCTTTTATGGTTAGTACATGGGGATAAAAGTAAGGCAATCCTCCTTTAGAACTGAGTACTAAATCCATGACATCAACACAGAATAAATAAGATAGGCAACCTGCAGAAAACATCTAGACACAGTGGTCAGGGCCAACATGTGTTGATGTGCAGGGTGGGCCCTGTGCAACCTTACACAGTTCCAGTCACAACCTACAAACCACAGCTGGCAGGCTTGGGAGTGATTTTCTCTCAAGTCAAGGATGGAAGACCAACTAGGCTCCACAGAGTATAAACAAAGGCTGAAAGTATCAAGACTGCTTAGACATCTGAAAGAAGAATGTGTGGCTAAAGGAGATGGGCCTCAGCTCCAATCCTGCCTTCACGACTAGAAGGTAAATGCCTTTTTTACCAAGCCCAGGCTCACGTCCTTTTGATCCTCTGTATTTTCCCAGTAGGCCCTGCAGTTCATGACTTGCAATCAATGTTCAATGATTTATTTTCTCTACTGGTGCTTTGCAAGAGGCAAATTTTATTTGGGTTAACAGTAACCACAAAATAAATACATGAAGCCTCTTTCAATTATAAAGTACTGGGAAAATACCAGAAAAATGCTATTAAAACACTCAGTTGGCATGTGATTAGAGCTCCATGTCCACATTTTAAACATGAATGGCTCTTAAGAAAGACAGCTTTACCCAGTTTGCTTGCCCTGATAAATAATTTAAAGCAATCTGAAAACCTTCTCAGGAAGTTTCCTTCTAAAGAGAGAGAGAAAAAAAATCAAAAGTTACAAGTTATGACACAGCTTTAAGTAACCGTGTAATACAATTCAGAGTGTTAAAAGACATATCTTCTTCACCATACCTCTGGCTGTTTGCCTCTTCCTGGTATGGCAGGCATTTTTGTTGACTTTTTCCTTGAACAGCCTGTCAGAGAGAACCCCCTGAGAATACGGGAAAATTTTATCAAACATTTCCTCCAACTCATATTTGCCTTCAGAAGGGGGAAAAAAAACAGTGGGAAAAAGTAATTGCATTTTCAATCATAGTCATTCAGCTGCAACTTCCAGAGTCAAGGCCGGTTAATTCTTATTTGCCAATATACAGGTCTTAACCAAGTTCACATTTCACCCACTACAAAAAAAAAAGCAAGAAATCTGTGGGCTCATTAAGCCCTCATTACTTTTCAGACATGACACAGTGTAATTTGTGAAATGATCTAACTTCACTGAACCCAAGTGGTGAGGCCGGGACATTGGCACACCACTTGATTTTTACCTTTCTTTTGGTCATGACTTAGTCCAATCTGATTTTGAGACTATCTTTTTCATTCATAAAAATTAGCTATATCATCTCAAGAAAAAAAAAAAGGCTCCATAATCAATTCAACTCAAACGCACATTTGGCGCTTATTTAAGCATATAGCTCTCTGCCCAGCCTTTTAGAGAATGCATATAAGATATGGTTCCTGCCTTCAAAGGGCATACAATTTCCTCAGGAAGGCAACACACGTAAAAATGGGCACGCACAGACAGAGAGTGACATAACAATCAAAGGCAGTATGGGTAGAGAAGAGGGCAGATTCTGAACCAGATTGTTTTGATTCAAATCCTAGTTCTACCATCCTGTGACCTTGGGTCAGTTACTTAAGCTGTCTGTACCTCTGTTCTCAACTGCAAAATGGATGTCATAGTTATACTGACGTCATCTGATTGAGTGAGATTAAATGAACTAAGAGAGACTTAGAACAATGCCTGGCTCATAGTAGTTACACAGAGAGTAGCGTTATTCTATGATTAAGAGCCAATTCATGGAATGACAAGTGCTTTATAAGCTCAAATGAGAAACAAATAGCTGTGGGTTAGTTAATCAAAAAAAGGTTATTCACAGGAAATGCAGTGTTACCATCTGGAATAGGAATTGAAGAAGAGAGCCTCATTCAACATCAGCTCCCATGAAGGAGAGACTCAGCCAGGAGAATTAAAAAACCAGAAGTAGGACGTCCTAGTTACAGAGATTTTTTTCATTGAAAAATAAAAGGAGATGAGGTTGAAGGATGAATGGCAAGTCCATTGCAGAAAAGCTGGTCACCGGGACAAAGATTGTGAATTTTGCCCTTTGGGCAATAGGAAGCCCCCAAGGGTTCTTGGACAGGATCATTACAGAATAAAAGTAGTATTTTTACAAGGTTAATTCTGTGGCACTTGGAAGTGAGGTGTGGAGGGGAAGAAAGACTCAAGGCAGGGAGCCATTTATGAGATAATCATAATGCTCCAGATGTGAGGGGATCAATTAAAAAAAAAAAACAGAAAAGAATCAGCACAGATGCTATTATGAAAGAACGGTCAAGGGGACTCAGTAGATCGGATCAGAGAGACAGAATTAGAAGACCACATGAGTGACGAGAATAAATGTCATCAGAGATTTTGTCTTCTTTTCCCATCACAATGGCAGTGACACAATCACAAATAGATAAGTCCGGAGACCTAAACTCTTTTGGAGCATGTTGTAGGAAACCAGAATTCCATTCTGGAAATAAAGATTTTGGGGGAATAGAAAAACATCCAAAAATAAATCTCAAAAGGACAGATGGAAATAAATTATTGCAGAAGAGAAATTTGGGCTTGAAAAATAGATCGGGGATCTTCAGCTCATGTAAGCCAGAAGAGTGGATGAATTCACAGAGTGGGATCCATAGATACAGATGCTCCTCTACTTACAGGGCAGTTATGTCCTGATAAGCCTATCCTAAGCAAAAAATATCATAAGTCAAAAATGCATTGAATGCATCTAACCTACCTAACATCATAGCTTAGCCTGGCCTGCCTTAAATGTGCTCAGAGAACTTATTTTAGCCTACAGTTGGGCAAAATCATCTAACACAAAGCCTATTTTATAATAAAGTGTTGAATATCTCATGTAATTTTTTAAATCCTTTGCTGAAAGTGAAAAATGGAATTACTATTTACCCTCATGATCACTTGGTTGACTGGGAGTGACAGCTCCCTTCTGCTGCCCAGCATTGGGAGAACTATCCTGTCACCTATTACAAGCCCAGGAAAAAAAAAGCAAAATTCAAAATTCGAAGTGTCATTTCTATTCAATGTATATAACTTTGTAGATGTATATACATCTACTCAATGTATATCACTTTTACACCATTGTGAAGTTGAAAAATCATGAGTCAAACCACCAAATGTTGGGGACTATCTGTACTAAGAAAGACTTTGTAAAAAAAAAGTCATACGTGCAAGAGAATAGCTTCTTCAAGGAAAGGGTTTGGAACTTTTTTCCTACCACAATGGTAAGGATGGAGAACTATGCAAAGTGATTGAAATGGTTAGGTTCTGTCTCCTCACCCAAATCTCATCCTGAATTGTAATCTCCATAATCCCCACATATCGAGGGCAGGACCTGGTGTGTGGTGATTGGATTATGGGAGCAGTTTCCCCCATACTGTTCTCATGATAGTGAGCTCTCACGAGATCTGATGGTGTTGTGTTTGAAAGTTCCTCCTACATGCGGATTCTCTCTCTCATCTCTCATCTGTTGTCATGTATGATGTGCCTCTTCCCCTTCCGCCATGATTATAAGTTTCCTGAGGCCTTCCCAGCCGTGCAGAACTGTGAGTCAATTAAAGCTTTTTCCTTTATTAATTACCCAGTCTCAGGTATTTCCTTACAGCAATAGGAGAACAGATTAACACATGATGAAGGATAACAATTGATGCTGATGTTTTGGTCTAAATCAATAAACAAATGTGTGGAGGGAAAGACTCTGAAGTGGAAGTTAGGAGAGCAAGGAGTTCTGTAAAATAACAGGTATGTAATTAACACAGAGGGGCCTTTCCAATTGTAAAATTCTACCTGATTCCTGTCATTTCTAGGTGTATTATTATGAATAACTTTAATTATTCATTTTGGATTATTTTTGTTTTCCAGTATCTCTAGTAAGAATGTTTAACTTTTTAAAAGAATGAGAAAAAGTATTATAAAAGCTTATAAGACATCTGTCTATAGGAATAAGTGTTTAATAACTTGCAAAGAAAATGTAGACACTATAGTTTATAAAAATATTTATAGAAATAGGTAAACTATAAGAAATTTACATAATTTATATAGCTAGTCTATATAAAGAGATTTGCATATTTTGCTATCTACATTTTAAAAAGTAAAATACATACCCATCATTTATTTCTATTTTTAATACATGATATGCTTAAGGCAACAAATTACTTCTTTAAAAAAAAATAGGCCTAAGGCCTTTCCATAAATCTAAAAATACTCAGACCTTTCATTTATTTAGTCAGTCAGTCAGTGAATACTGAATGCATTGGTAAGAAAAAATTAAAAAGTGATCCTCTCTCTGCACAGAGCAATGATAAATTTTTTTCCTCCTTGCCGTCTTCTCCTTCATTTCCCACTGCCTAATAGAGCTTAGTTGTGTATAATTGACATTTTTTTTTGAAACAGGATCTCACTCTGCTGTCCAGGATGGAGTGCAGTGGCACAATCTCAGCTCACTGCAACCCTCGTCTCCTGGGTTCAAGCAATTCTCATGCCGCAGCTTCCTGAGTAGCTGGGACTACAGACTTGTACCACCACGCCTGGCTAATTTTCATATTTTTAGTAGAGATGGGGTTTTGCCATGTTGGCCAAACTGCTCTTGAACTCCTGGCCTCAGGTGACCCACCCACCTCAGCCTCCCAAAGTGCTGAGACTGCAGGCATGAGCCATCACACCTAACCAGTATAATTGACTTCTATTGACCACTCATGATTAAGGGAGGAACACGACAACATAGAAAGTGTGAAGCAGAGTGTCACACATCACCATCTTAAGACCTCTTTAGCCATCCCTACCCCTTGGAAATTCCCACCAGCTCTCTTCCTCCTCAGACCCTAGCCTCCTGCCATGTTGCAGGGCTCCTCTCCTCTCTCCAGGAATCTTTCTCTGTACCTGACCTTCTCAGGGACATGACCTGTCTTCCTGTCTCTTCCACCTGCCAAAAAAAAATTCAAAAGTCCTTTTTTTCATTATGCTCATGATACCATGTCATTTAGTTCTCCAACACCTTCCCAGACATGGATCAGCTTGCATATTCTACATCTAAAGTCCTAAAATTTGAACACATATTAGCATCACAAGAAAGGTTGTAAAAACCAATATTGTAGGGCCTCATCTCCAGAGAATTTGCATTTGTAATGAATTTTCTGGAGCTGCTGATGCTGTTGGTGATCTCTCATACCCAGAGCCACTGCATATGAAAGGTCATTTAACACGTTCTCCTAGCGGTAGAATCACCTACATATTCCTGACCTCATTATTAGCCATATAAAGGAAAAATTGGAGCTTTCAAAATAAAGTCTTTCTCCTGGACAAAGAAAATGTGGCACATATACACCATGGAATACTATGTAGCCATAAAAAAGGAAGAGTTCCTGTATAACTGGAAACCATCATTCTCAACAAACTGACGCAAGAACAGAAAACCAAACACCACATGTTCTCACTCATAAGTGGGCGTTGAACAATAAAAACACATGGACACACGGACAGGGAAGGGAACATCACACACTAGGGCCTGGGGTGTGGGGGGCTGGGGAGGAATAGCAGGGGTTGGGAGGACTGGGGAGGGATAGCATTAGGAGAAATACCTAATGCAGATTACAGGGTGATGGATGCAGCAAACCATTACCATGGCATGTGTATACCTATGTAACAAACCTGTACAATCTGCACATGTACCCCAGAACTTAAAGTACAATAAAAAATAAATAAATAAATAAAGTCTTTCTCTATGTCAGACCTGGGTAAGACACTCTCCTCTTGAAACATTTTCTGAAAGTGGAAGCCATTCTTAAATGTTCTGCCCTCTGTCCAGAGCATTCCTGTATGAGAATTAATTCCATTGCTTAAGGTTTGACTGTCAACAGCTGTTAACCTTCACCTTCCTTTTTCCTCTTGTTTCCCATATCTAGGCAAGCTTATAAGAAAGCTTGGGGGCTCCCTCCTTTGGCATTGGTGGGAGATTAAACCATGCAATCCTCTTTGCAAGTGAACCCTCCCCTGGGTCCCATCCCCTAACAACAATAAACTCCCATTCCAGTCTCCTTTCCTAGCTCTTTGAAGACATTTAGGATCTACTTGAATGGCCTGCCCTGCTCTTCCTAGAGACCTCAGTTCTATAAGTAATAAACCTTTCCATAACTTTTTTGGTATGTAAGTGGCATCATCAGTCTCAACATCTGAACCAAACTTTGTGTTGGAATCCCTCCTGCTTTTACAGGGTGATTATCACAATTCTCCCAGAGCTCAAAGGTCCCCACTCACTTCTCTTTACATTGAAAGAACCTAAGAAAAATCATCCCATGCAATTACATGGGTATAATTAAATAAAAGTTTACATATCAAAGTTGAGGACCCTTCCCCTCCCAATTACTGAAAAGTGGGTACGAACATACTAGGAAGAAGATTAGAGAATCTAGAATTCTATACCCACACTATTGAATAAATGTCAGAGTAAAAAAATTTTCTAATAATGTAAGATAATCTAAATCTGGAAATTTACGCTTGCCCAAGAAAAAAGTCGTAAGTATACTGATATAAAAAGATGGCCTTATACTGATATAAAAAGATGGCCATGACAGCCAGTTTCATTTACAGGCATAACCTTCCAATCAGCTTTTTAATGTTTCATTTAAAAATGAGTAGACATGTCATGATCACCAGGCATATAAGGAAAGTATCTCATATGAAATACAGAGATCAAAGCAACTGAAAAAAAAAGGAACTTACAGGAGATAGATGCAATATAGGAAGAAAAAAGTCTTCAAAAAGCATCCCTAAAATTGTCAGAAGTAAGAGAATGTATTACATCCATGAAGTAAGAATAAGACACTAATAAAAATATATGCAGAGGACAAAAAAAGAGTTCTGAGAAATCAAAAATATGACAGCACAAATGTATAACTCAGTAGAGGGCAGGAGAAACTTTCCAGAAAGCAATATAAAAAGACAAAAGGATAGAAAATAGAAATTCATTTAATAAAAAGTAGAAAATTAGGAAAGTCCAGTAGGTCAAAGATCCAAATAGCAGAAAATCCAGAAAAAGGAACAGAGAAAAGAGAGAGTAAATAGTTAAGAAAGTAATATAAAATAATTTTCCCATAATTGAAGGAAATTCATTTTCACATTGAAAGGGACACAAAGTTCTAATATAATGAATGAATATAGACCTCAATAAAGGCATATCCTTGTGAAATTTCAGAACAACAATAAAGCAGAGAAGAGCCTAAAAACATCAATGTTCTGTTCTTTTTGATTGAGTCAGAACAGCATTGCATCTTTCAACAACACTACAAACTAGAACTCAAAATTATAAGAGAAAAAGATTTCCAATCTAGAATTCTATATCTAAACTATTGAAAAAATTTCCAAATAAAATAAAAATATTTTCTGATAATGTAAGATCTGAAAAGAAAAGCTTATTTTGAAACACATCTTTCTCAGAAAGCTACCAAAGGACATGTTCAACCAAAACAAAGAAGTAAACTAAGAAGCTGGAAAACAAGGGAACCAAAAACAGGCAACCCAACGTAACAGAGAAGTTTAAAAAATCTATAGGAAGATGCCGGAATGCCCAAGAACATAACTCTGGACCAGTTCTTAAGAGCAACGAGGAGAGTTTAGGACAAGTTGGAAGGCCTCAAGGAGAATTTTTTCAAGAAGTTGAAAGACAAAACTTAATGTTGCTGATTAAATTTGGACAACTGACAGAATTTGAGATTGAATTCGTGACAAACATAGAAAACAACTAAGTAAATGATGAGTATTAACTCCAAGGAAAATAAAATATTTTATTAGAAAGAAAGAGTCATCACAGTATACCACATGGCTTATATGTAAACTGCATTTTTATAGTCAAAATAACATTGAATATTGATCTAACCAAAATTGTGCTCTAGCTTCATTGGGAGGGCTGGAGAGGAATGGAAGTAAGCATGTATGATAGGTCAGAAGAGAAGCCATGAAACAAAGGGTATCAAGCAAGACATTATGACTAAAACTACAAAAGTTGAGTAACAATAAAGTTGTAGCAAAAGCAGTGACAATATAAATCTGCTATATAGAGATATGGAAAGAAGTATTTTTAAGAACAGCTCTATGATTTGAAAATGCTGCAGAGGAGTAGAAATTTGGGAGAATGGATAGGAATATCAGTGAATTGCTGTTTTTTATTAAAATTCCTGTACAGGAATTTCTGATTTCTTAACCTTTGTGCATATGTAGCTTTAAATTGTTTAAATATAAAGTACTTAGTCTCTTTAAAAAATAATTTATCCAATGAAAAGATTACTAAATCAGTTTTCTTACCATGAAGAATTTGAGGTGGCATATCAAAAATAGTATATAATAAACAAAAAGATAAGCACAAATATAGAAGAATATCAAGAGAAAGGAGAAAGAATACAAATTTCTTAAAGAATTACCAAATTTATATTTACACTTTGTCGCTTTATTTTCTAAAATGAAAGAAATGAACACATAATAGCTACTGTAATTTTGTGCGAGGCATTTGTTTAGTGTTCCTTTGTTTTTATGGAAAGGAGATCTCTGTATTTTTTTTAATGTTAAAAAGCTGTTCTCATATTTCCAAAGGCTGAGAACCACTGAGCTAGAAAATTGTTTATGACTCACAATTTTGAGCTGATCTACTTTTCAAAAATGAATGCATCTTGTTAATGTTCACATATCGACTCTACTTCTCCCAAAGGACAACCACACAAAATAGAGGCAGTTATTTTTTCTGTAGGCCTCAGGGTGCTTTTAAAATATATATACATAAGTGGAATGTCTCCACTAATGCTACTAATCCCGGGTGCATTTCTGCAAATGGGGATTTCTGTGACTCTATTCCACTGAGAAATAAGCATTTTGACATCCGCTGTGTTTTCTGTTTATCTAAATTATAGATGTAAAAGCCTAGGAAACTGGCAAGGATTTGTGTTGCGGCTTTTAAAAAAATAATATTCAAATTACATTAGGTACACTATGTGCTCCTAGCAGTGTGCCACCTTTTGTATTTTCTAACATTTGCATTTATTAAACCAGAAGCTTAAACTGCAAATGCCAAAGTCATGAATTTGAATTTAAAAGTTCCCAGGTTTTTTGGTTCTAAGTCAGTTTGTTTTATTTTCTAATATTTGTATTTCTCTTCACAAATAGTTATCATTTACCTAATAGGAAATTCACCAAAATATTAAGGGACATTGTTAATTTCTTTATGTGGAATCCACATTTTCTAAAAGAGTGGACCTGGAGGGAATGGCAAGAGCCAGCGATGACAGTGGAGGGCCAAGTGGCTCCGACAAATAGGTATGTGGTTATTGGAGTCTGGAAAGCGCTGGGCTGAAGAGATACATTTGAGACGTCTGCATCACAGTGGTTGCATTTAAAGCCAAGGGGATTCCTACAGTCACTGAAAGCAATAGAACACAGTGAATAAATGGAAGCTCAAAGACTGCGGTCTAAAGAAATGGAAAACTTAAAGGACAGATAAAAGATAAGGGAGACTCCAGAAATGTAGGAAGGAAACAAGGAAACCATGATGCTACAAAAACCAAAGGAAAGTTCAGGGTATTTCATGAATAAAGGAGTGCCAGTCCTTAGGTTCACTAAGAGGAGTTGAAATCGTCACTGAATTTGGCATATATATCAAGCACATGAATAATGGTTGAGGTTGACAATCATGAATTGATTCGCAGTGCTATTATTCTACTGGATTGCGGTTTTCTCCACCAAGGTTAGAAACTGACAGAGTAGAGTTGGGCTCTCTGAGTGTTAGGGTTAGCCAGGCAAGTGACACAAAAGAAAGGTAGACAGAGGGATGAAAGTGTTTACAAGAGAATGATTATAATAATACATTATAGAATCTGGACTGGAAAGGAACAAAGAAAAAATATATTTTTCACTTTGGACAGATTGATATTAAAAAAATAGCCTAGCAAGAAATATCTTTTATTATTTTTCTTCATTTTTCATATTTTCCCCCTTAGGTTAGATTTCTAAAAGTAGAATTATTAGACCAAATGGTGTAATTTTTTTTTAATTATAGATGCATCTTGCCAAATTGCTTTCAAAAAAGTTGATGGCATCTTAAACTGATCAGCAAAGTATAACATTGCCTGTCTCCAAAAAATAGTCAAATTCAAGAAAGTTAAATATACATAATATAAGAAGAAGAATATACAAGAAGGTTTGATTGACATTAAAATTTTATCATCTCTAAAACCAAGTAAATTAGCTCCTACGCTTCCTTTACTCTCCTCCTACCCAGGCATTCCTCTTTCTTGATCTTTTTTAGTTTCTATTGTAAATTAATATTTTCCACATTGAGTAGTTTTGCTTCAACTCAAAATCCTTAAAGTAGCTGTAAGTACTTTATTCAAGAGAAAAGTTGAGCAAAAAGTTTTGAAAAATTATTATATGAACAAAAAAACTGGTTTTATTACAGCAACAAATATTCTGCTGCTTCTCCCCCACTCCTCTCTCTCTCTCTCTCTCTCCCCCCCCTCATATTTTTGGTCACTAAGAATTTAAGAAAGAAGTGACTACAAGTGGACTCTCACTCTTCTCTCCCTTGTAGCTAATTTGAGTCAGCATTTTCCTAACAGACCTAAAAGCTTTTACAGAGATCCTTATGTCCAGAGCTTGATCCTAAGTGAAAGAAGAAAACAACCAGGATAGAGGCAAGGCAACCATGTCAGTCAGTCCATGCCTAGATTGCTGAAGAGTTTTTAAAAATTAATATATGACGATGTCTTCTATATTCATATGTTGTTCCAATAAATGATTACCAGTTCCAGGGCTTGTATAACTTAACAGAAAGCCCCTTATTCCCTGCAGACTCTATAATGATCTATGGAACCTAAGGATGATAAGAGGAATAAGATATCATATGGCTCAAAATCTCTCCTTTTTCTTTTTTTTTTTTTTTTTTTTTTTTTTTTTAAAAAATTCTCGCTCTGTAGCCCAGGCTGGAGTACAGTGGTTTGAGCTCAGCTCATCGCAACCACTGCCTCCAGGGTTCAAGTGATTCTCTTGCCTCAGCCTCCCAAGTGGCTGGGATTACACATGCACACCACTGCACCCAGCTAATTTTTTGTATTTTTAGTAGAGGTGGGATTTCACCATGTTGGCCAGGCTAGTTTTCAGCTCCTGACCTCAGGTAATCTGCCCGCCTTGGCCTCCCAAAGTGCTGGGATTACAGGCATAAGGCAATGCACCTGGCCTCTAAATCTCTTAAAGAATTAGAAACTAAAATCCAGAGCAGTTAAGTACCTCGTTCAGGAAACACACCCAATCAGTAATGAATTTCAGATAAAGACCGAGTCACTGTCTCCTGAGCCAGTCCTGCTCTTGCCGTCCTCCTATTAGGTAGATGTAGGCAAACTGGTAGACAATAAAGATGTTTCTACATATAAGTGGTGAAAACATCAATAACCTCACATCAGATGTTACAGTACAAGATAATCTTCTCTATATTATACTATTATGCTAAGAAAATTTCATTTCTGAACACTGAAAATAACTAGTTGTACTAGTCTGTTCTCATACTGCTAATAAAGACATACTTGAGACTGGGTAGTTTACAAAGGAAAGAGGTTTAGTTAACTCACAGTTCCACATGGCTGGGAAAGCCTCACAATCATGGCAGAAGGTGAACAAGGAGCAAAGTCACATCTTACATGGTGGCAGGTAAGAGAGCTTGTGAAGGGGAACTCCCATTTATAAAACTATTAGCTCTCATGAGACTTATTCACTACCACGAGAACAGCATGGAGGAACCCACCCCGTGATTCAATTACCCTCACCTGGCCTTGCCCTTGACATGTGGGGATTGTTATAATTCAAGGTGAGATCTGGCTGGAGACACAACCAAACCATATCACTAGTAGTTTCTAAATATGTGGTTCCAGAGAAAACAACTGTCATATTAGTTAAATTGTGTGTTTTAATTGTGAGTTTAAATGCACAATTAATATTTAATACCCGTAAGTACTCTAATACTTACGGGTATTAAGTACATGTGCATGTATGTGTGCATACATGTACACACCCACCATAGCACGTGTGTGCATATATGCACACATACTTAATACCCATATATACAAATGAGGCCACTTGCCATCTACATGGATGCTTCTCAGTGACAAAAGGGCCACATATTTCTGAGTGGATTGCTTTACCTTTAAGGACGGCTATATTTGTTCTGTCACTTATGGAATCCAAGTAACCTTAAGAGTCTCCAGAGATGTTGCTAGACACTAATACAATGTTGATAGAAGTAGAAACCAGAGAAACTGTCCTCTTCTTGTTGGTCACAGACAAAATGTTTTCTTCAGAGGTAGCTTCTTTCCGATGAAAAACTTCCAGAGGTTGGTTTGGTTGCTGGTGTTAATTCCAACAGCCAGGCACTGGCTCCTGCTTTGGATTTTAAGAGGAAAGGTATGTGACATACAGCTTCTAAAACTATGCAGAGTGACAATATTCATTGAACAATATTTGCCCACCATGTTAGTAAACACTATGCTAAGGCATGAGAGCATCTTTAATACCATATTTTCACTCTCTGCCATATTTCATTCCACCCCTTCAAGCATTCTGAAGTTGCCAGCACTCTGCCCCTCATGAACGGTCCTCTTTCCACAGCTCCATCCTGTCTGGAAGAGAGATGCCTAGGTGCAGATACTTTTTTTTTAATACATTCAAGTTTCAAGTTTTTCTAGGTATTTTTAAAATTTAGAATACAGGGCCCCCCAAAAAAGGATTGCTTAGAAATAGAATTAATTATTCCATTAAACTTTTCAAAGAGGTAATTATTGGGAAATTTTGCTGCCTTTATGTGTAGAATTTTTAAACCTAGAGTTACCAAAATGGCATGCAATCTACTACAATAATCAGCAAACAGTTTTAAAAGTTAGGTAATGCTGAGAATAATGAATAATGATAACAGTAAACTTCTTTGGGATACACAGAAAACCACTATAAAGAAAGCACCTTTCTTTCCAAAAGGGATTGCTTCATCTTAAAAGTGATGTTCTGTAAGAAAAAACACTATGCCAACTGACTATATGCAATCTAAGAAGAAGATAAATGTCTAAATCCTCTAAGATAAACTTCAGTATTAGATCAGGTATTGGAAAGTTCAAAACACACTTAAAAGATAAATTTAAAATGTTACAATATGCATGAATACTGTTTTATCAGGGAATTATTAGTTTCTCTGCATACAAATGGCCAGTATTTTTACCATTATGTCACCAACATTCATGAGACTCATCACATGAATTAGAGTAGTTAAATGATATTCTTCCCTCTCTCCACTTCCTTGCTAACACTGAGCCTATTTACAGGTCCATCTGCAGGAAAGCAGGTCTTGATGATACCATGGCAACACACTAATCAAACCCAAAGAAGACCAGACCTGAGAGGATGGAGAGAATCAATGCAACTCACCACTAACTAGAAGAAAAAGACTCAAAATGATAGCTAGGCAATACTACCATATCCACACCACATTTTTTTGGACCAGAACTAGAAGTACATTTCTTTCATTATTATTTAATTGCACAGCTGCAAAGAGAAAGGTCTAGAACTATTTTTTTTTAACCTAGTATGGTCTATGTTAAAGGAAATATTCTGTCCATTCTCACATGGGTGATCTCTTTCCTTGGCTACTTGCTCTTGACTGACTCTTCCGTTTTTCATTGGCTGATCTGAGTTTGTCCAGAAAAAAAGCATAATGAAAATGTTTCTTTCCCTGTAATGAGTTCCAGTGGGAATCTTGCAAGTTAGCTCTTAGGAGATTTCAGAAGCCTCTTAGCCACGTCCTGAGAGGACAGACATGCCCAGGTGATTGGCCTGCTCACTAATATTATCCTACACGAAATGCTACTGACACCAGACCCAGCTGAGGCTGAGGCTGAACAGAGTTTAGAACACTTATGGAGAAGTGCCTATTAAAATAGAAGTGCAGATGTTCAGTGTCCCTTACTCACAGAAGGGGAAAAAAAGGAAAAGAATTCACTGATTTTAAAAAGTTCATCTTGCCATTTTTCCTTCAATGCCATTAAATCACTGGATTATATTTATAAAATACCTGAAATTATATTGTGCCTCAGAGGCACCAAAAGCATCTCTCTGACCTTAGAAGAGTGAATGGCATTTCTTCACTCAACATGGAGTCCTTGAACACTAACTGTGTGCAGATCCCCACCAGATACTGGTGACCCAGCAGTGGCAAGGAAGCCAGGAAATTTGTATGGGCCAGTACCTTCCAACAATCCCACATCAGGGCACTCTTATCAGTAGATACTCCTCTTTTTATGTGAAACACGTTAAGTAGGGACTTAAATAGTGAAAAGTTCAGGCTGAGTTCCACCTATAAATTATTAAATTAAAGTAATACAAATTAAGCCTGGCCTTCAGCAACAACACTGGTGATCTGTGACATCACAACATGCACCATCCCAAACAGACCCAGGGTCATAATTACTGAAACAGATTGTGGATGGCACTCGAAGCACTGAGTCTTTCACGCTTGAGAATTCCACAGCCAAGTCCTGCAGTGGTGCCTGCTCTACTCATCCACATTCCTTTCAGATCAGATGAAATTCCAATCTCTAAGACATCCTCCAGCCTGGTAGTTTTTCAGCTGCAGACCATAGACGCCTATGAAGATATTTTTGAGAAAACATAACTTTTTTTAAAAATTTAAGGTTGTGCTTTCATCTCAAAGATTGTTGTGCTGAAATCACTTAAAGTCGATTAAATTCCAGAGAATCTGCATAACAATCTCCTCGAATAATGTCCCAGGTTGTCCCACCCTTGCTCTTATGTATATCATCATGCTGATGCCCAGGGAAGGCAAACACCACCACAAATGCAGGTTTTCCTTCCAGTTAAATGAGGGGAAAGAATGATGGGAAAATTGAGCTGTCATGCAACAAGTTATTTTTAAGCTTCATCAAAAGAACCCACAGCATTTGACCTAGAGTGTATGAATGTATTCCTCTAATCACATCTTTTTCCTACCAATTTAATTTTATTTTACAAAATAAATATGTGTTTTGTAGTGTACTACTAAGTCAACTCATTCAAATAACAGATGTGTGATTAAAACATTCATTGTGAAAAATAGAAAATAAAGACAGGAGTTATTGTAATGACTCAGATGATGGGCCATCATTTTCTAAATCAAAAGATTCAGGTTGATACACACATACATTTCACCCCAGTTAAAGCAGCTACCTGCAAATAAATATTAACCAAGTCACACTATCAGTCACTTTAATACAGTTCACTACCTTTCAGAGAGGCAGCTTAACATAATTATTAAGTGCATACTCTCTGAAGCCAGATTTCCTGGGTTCAAAGCAAAACTCCAATACTTAACAGCTGTGTGGACTGTAGGCCTCAGTTTCTCAACTGTAAATCAGATGACCTGTCTCTGTGATAATTAAATTAGCAAAATATATGCAAACCACTTAGACTATACCATGAACACTGAAAAAACTTTACAAGTATGACTATTAGCCATTTCACACAGTATTGTCTGTCTAACTTGTACATCTGATTTAGTTTTATAACAGTTGTGAGTACATAACTCATACAAAGAGTATATAATGAGTTTTATGTTTGTATATATTAATTAAATTTAAATCAAAACATTGTCTAGTCAACATAGGTGAATGAGAATTGTTTTAAAGAATTGCATACACTACTCAAGTTTTAAAAAAATCTTTTCCTAGTTATCACTTAACCCGTAAGCCTCACATGTTGCATAATGAGGATAGTATATTCTAGTTTCTGGAGGGAAGTGTGATTTTCCTATCAAAGGCAACCCTGATAGATGATAACCAGGGATTCCTAGGCAATTACATTCTCCCAGATACCTCCCAAATTAAATGAATTATGGCCAACCTATCATCCTACCATGATTTTGAAATATAATTCACTGAACGATTCACATAAGCTTCTAACAGAAAAGTCTCTAGTGGAGATGGAAACTCCTTCCCAGCCATGTGGGAGGAAAGCAGCTATGACCAACACCCTGAAGTTATGTCTTGGTCATTTGAAAGAACAGGTCAACTGATCCCTGCATCTTTTGGTTCCATCTCCGACTGGCCTAGCTTAGTTTCAACAAGGAGACTGGAACTATGTAGAAATGTGACGCCTCTGCTGGATTAGAGATGAGAGGCAGTTCCAAGGAAAAGAGACGGATGAGGAGAAGGCAGACCCCCTACACTGGACCTCATATATTCCAAAATCATATTTAGTAAACAATATTAACCAATATTGAAACAGCATGCTGATAAAATAGAAATTCTAAAAATTAATAAGAAAAGTAAAATGCCCAATGTAAATGTTTTTAAGAATATGGCTAACATCTTGATGCAGCAGCAAAACCAGATATAAGACAGAGAAAGAAATCAGAGAGGACCTTCTCTCGCTATACAAACTGTGTTATGGAAAGATTTGCTTCTTCTCCTGGGAAATAAACAGACACTTGAGGTTTTGCAAAAGGAATTTTAGTAAGTGACTAAAGTAAACATGGCAAGGCAATAAAAATACCAGTTATTAAAACAACTGAATACACGCAAGGTAGCCAGTATTTCAAGCAAAGATGGGTTTTCATGAGAATATAATGCCAAAGAGAATATAATGCCACATTTATCTAGATAGTGATAAAAGAGAGTTTAGCTTGCCATAGAATTAGGTGGATACCACCTGCAGGAATGGAGAAGCTTCAGTACCTTATTAAGCTACTTTTTCTGTAATTAACAAATGCAAGAGCCTACCAGTGCTAGACTGCCCAAGTTGCATAGTAAGCCCATGCTTAGGGAACCAGCAAAGCAAGAACACATATAGAAAACATGATGGTCAGGCTGCAGTGGAGGAGGATTTCCTGTTTCATAGAAATGTAATCATATTTTAAAATGGGAAAAATCTATCCTTGGATAGGCTTTTTCATGCATATTTTTTCAGGTTTGTATTATTTTAATTTGAATCCTATGTGACAGATGGGGATGGGGAGCACTATATACTTTCAGATGATAATTTAGATGTTAGTTTTCTGTGTTTCATGAACATCTGTGCCTACAGAGTACTATACTAAGTACATTTGCTGACAAAAGTGAGAAGATCCTTGAAAGGAACTTACAATGACATAGGGATCCACCCCAAGCTACTTTTTTTCCTTCTTGTCTATATTTAACTGTGAAAATGTTCAAATATATTAAAGTGTTGAAAGACTTATGCAATAGACACCATATACCCATGCTATAGACTGAAGGTGCCCCTCCAAAACTCTTATGTTGAAATCTGAGTCACTAATGGGTTGGTATTAGGAGGCTGGATTTTGGGTTGCTGATTAGGTCATGAGGGTGGAACCCTTATGAGTGGAACCATTGCCCTTATAAAATACACCTCAGAGAGCTCTCTTGTTTTTTAATCAGATCTTGATCTCATGTCTTGATCTTAGACTTCCCAATCTATAGAACTAAGAGTATCTAAGCCCCAAGAGTTGTTCACCAGGAGCATTTAAGCCCCAAGAGCTGTTAGAGAGAGAGGTGACCTTTATAAAGCATCAGGGACTGTCCCTCCGTTTCCATTGAGATTCCCATTAACTCTCTACATTCCTTTAGAAACCTTCTCAAGGTATTTTGGAGAGGCTGCTTCCTAGTCACCTTCTCACAGTACTGATGCCTTTTCAAATGAATCAACGGAACTCCATTTCCCATCTTCCCACCTTCACTCCTTTCCCGTTTCCTAGGAGGTACCTCAAACCAGGGTAATACGTCCAGAGATGTATATTTGCAGAATAGAGAGCTTTCTGGAATTATTATTTTTTAAATGTAACACCTAGGAAAAAAGTGTTTAGAAAGCCCAACAGAACAATGGTGGAGGTAGATGAAGAAGTATGAAGGATTATTACAAGGCAGCCTGTGTTTGGTTTAAGCACTTGGTCAATAGAGTCAGCTGCCTAGATCTTGATTCCAATTTCACCACTTACTAGTTCTATGATCCTGGGCAAGTTACTTAATCTCTCTGTGCCTCAGTTTTCTAATTGTGAAATGGGTTCTTTTTCAAATACGGTGTTCACTCACTCCCAGCAATATGACTCATAGACATGAAGTGAAACCTTACCTGGCAGAGCTTACAGAAAAATCTGGAGAAATTCAACTGGCCAAGCACCAGGGCCTGGAGAATGTCTGGGCCCAAGTCAGGAGGGACACATAGGAGACTGGGCAAGAGAACCATGACTTTCAACGCTGAGATTCTCAAGGCT
Source organism: Sapajus apella (assembly GCF_009761245.1). Lineage (NCBI taxonomy): Eukaryota > Metazoa > Chordata > Mammalia > Primates > Cebidae > Sapajus > Sapajus apella. The sequence continues at coordinate 11,477,203 of NW_022436981.1, read as the reverse complement.
GACATCTAAAGTGGGTAAAATAGAGCATCTCCAGCCTCCCTCCCTCATAGAAAAAGCAAGTAGTAATAGTCACCTGGCTATTTTTCCCTTGTCTCTGGTAAATTGATAGGAGTGGGTCAATCTTTTCTGCAAAATTATTAACTATAATCTCACAACAAAATGGATTTGTGTCTGGAATTCACAGTACTTGTGTGATTTCTGCAAACCCACAATATGAAAATTTAGCTTAAAGAGATCCCTGACCCAAGTACTTCAAATTCAGAACCTCAAAGATTTCCCACAGATAAAGCTTTAAAAAAAAAAATCAGACCTTACGATTAAAAAATGGAAAACACAAAGGAAATAAGTCACTTGAGTGAGAATCAGCAAAGTGATAAACCCCAAGAGAAGACCCATAAACACTTCAAATGCTAGAATTATCACAGAAAATCAATGAAGTGAGACTTAGATCTGAAGAATTTATCCCAAAGGCATCAGAGAGAAATAAAGTGATGAAAAGATATGAGGAAAAGGTGAGAAGACACAATAGGTAATTCAGAAGGAGGCAATTGAGAGAATGAGGGGAGTAACACTCAAAGATAGTACCTGACAACTTCCTAATACTGATGCAAGATTCTAGTCCTCCCATCAGGAAGCCACGCAGGCTGAACACAGAGAAATGACACTTAGAGATGTTATCATGAAGCTGTAAGACACTAGAAGAGGAAAAAGATACTAAAAGCTGTTAGAGAGAACAGATAAGTTAACTACCAAGAATTTACAGTTTGATTAATAGCCAACTTCTCACAGAATAATGAAGCCAGATGCCTGTGATATAATACCATCAAAGAGCTGAAAGAAAATAATGGTCAATCAGGAAATCTAAACCCAGTGTTCAGAGCTGGTGCACAGTAGAACAGCTATAACAGACATTAAAATGTTGAGATCTCTGTCCTTACTGGCTGGTACAGAGCTGCCAAACTGAGCCTGCCCTCTGACCAGGCACCCGCCACATGCCTACCACTGCCCCCTCCCTGGGACATCCTCTATCTAGCAGCTAAACGTCAGTGGGTCGTACAGTGGGGGGCCTCCGGAACAATTACACCCTCACTGGTCCTCTTTCCTTGGCTCTCACTTGTCCCTCTCTGTCCTTATCCTCTCCTGACTCAAGCAAGCCTACTGCCCTGGGGAGAAGAGGCCGCCTTTGTGGGCTGCAGGCAGTTGCCCGGAGCCTTTGCGGTTCCCCAGGCTGCAGCTGCCCACCGCCAACAAGCTCTCTTTCAGAGCTGCTCTTCGGTAGCCACTTGGGGGAGCTGCAGCCCCTGTGGATTTTGTCTCCAGGAACGCTGGAAAGGGAAAGGAGGACAGCAAGGTAATAAGGGCCCGCCAGCTGTCACACAGCTGGGGCTCTGCCGGTACTGCAGGCACTCCCATGGTGAGGATCTTTAATGATGGCAGATCCAGCCTATAAATTAAATCAGTAGTTACAACCTTCTCACAAAGAACACACGGGACCCAGAGGGCTTACAAGTGAGCTCTCCTGAGTCTTCAAAAAACACTAATTCCAAGCTTATACTAGTTCTTTCAAAGAAAGAACAACAGGAGACACTCCCCAACTCATTTAATGAGGCTTGTGTAAACGTGCTGTTAAATCAGACATGAACATTATACAAAAGTTAAATTCCAGGCCGTTTAAGAATATAGATGCAAAAGCTCTAAATAAACATCAGCAAATCAAGTCAATAAATGTATAAAAATGATAATGCACATAACCGAGTTGAATTTATTCAAGTTACAAAATTGGTTCAACATTAGAAAAACCTAGGCATGTAACTCACCACAATAACAGATTCAAAGAGAGAAACTATCTGATTATCTTAATAGATGCAGAACAAGCTCTAATAAAACTCAATAACCATTTATGACATTTTAAAAAATCTCCTAGCAAACTAGGAATAAAAGGGAATCTGCTTGATCTGATAAAGCATATCAGTTTTTTAAAACATGCAAATATTTTGCTTAGTGCAAAACATTAAATGGATTCTCTTTAAAATCAGAAACCAAAGAAGCCTAATTGCTATTTTGTATTTATTATATTGGAGATACTTGCCAGGGCAGGACAAAAAAATAAAAATATATGGTGTAAGGTTCAAAAAGAATGAAATCTCTCATTATTTGCTAATAATATAATTATCTCCATGGAAATTCAAAAGAATTTATATATAAAAAGCTAAAAATTAGTGAGTTTAGCAAGTCTGCAGGGTATAGGATCGATGCATAAAAACTTATTTTATAAAGCCATCCACAAATAAAAAGCATTTTAAAAGAAGATACAACTGGGGACTCTGCTTCTGATAAAAGCAAATAAGATGAATTTAATTTTCACTAACCATCCTCTTAAAAAAACTAGAAAATCTGTACCAAATATATAATGTGTTGTAGCTCATAGGGAAATAAAGTAGTAAAGGGTTCTCCGCAAAAATATTTTAAAAATCTGGCAAACCATAGCAGTCACCAGGAATAGAGATTCAGAAAGGCAAAACATAAGAGGATAGGAAAAAATCTTAGTGTGCCCTATTAATATCACACAAACTAGACATTGAAGAAAAAAAAGCCTTTAGGAGGCAAAGAGGGACATTTCATAATAATAAACATGTATTTAATGAGAAAGAGTGAAGTTTAAATAATAATATGGACTCACGTTGCTGCCTGATTCCATTTCTATAAAGTGCTAAATCGTATTATTTAGAAATTCTTACAGAAGTGACAAAATTGTGGAAGGACAGGAGGGATAAAAGGAAATTAGGCAGTTTTGTAAGGTCCGAATAATAATTGTGTTTCAAATAGAGGAAGTGGGTTGTGAACAGGGGGATGCATTCAGCAAGCTTCAGGCAATGTTCTGTTTCTTAATCTGAGCAGTGATTATATGCGTGTTTATAATAATTTATTAAACCATGCAATTTTTATGTATATCTCCTATTGACACGTGTAATAGCTATAAAAATATAGCTTTTTGCAGAAAATTACAACTCTATGTAAAGGTATTAAAAAGGCCTACGTAAGGGGAAAAACATGAATAGAAAGATTCAATTTTGCAAGGCATCAATTCCACCCAAATTATCATATAGATTTAATGAAATATGCATCAAAACCCAAACATGTATAAATTACAAAATCAACCTGACAAGTTGATTTTGTAATTTATATGAAAGAGAGAAAAATGCATAAGTCAAGGCTCAAACAGAGAAACAGAGGAAGACTATATATACATATATATGAATATATACATGTGTATATGCATACACACACATACAGAGAGAAATACAGAAACAGAGAGGCAGAGAGAGACAAAGAGAAACAAGGAGAAAAGGAGAGATACAGAAGTTTATTGCAAGGAATTGGCATGCATGATTGCAGGGGCTAGTTAAACAAGTCCCACATGCATACAGAGAGTGGTCATGAGCACAGTGAGACTTCACAGGAACAAGCCACAGCTCTTATCCACAGGTGGAATTTTTCTTTCTCCTGGGGAAACCTCAGTCCTGCATTTAAGGCCTTCTAACAGATTCAGTCAGGCCCACCCAAATAATCCCAGATAATCTGCCTTACTTAAAATCAACTGATTAAGGGCTGTAATTCCATAGGCAGAATTCTTTCACAGCTGCACCTAGATTATGTTTGCATAACTGGCCAAGTTGACAGATCAAAAGCACCATCACAAACAGACAAGACATATCTGCCAAAATAGGTAGGCCTAACCCCCCAGGTATCCAGGTTTCTAACACTATGTTAATCAGGACTATGGAATGCTTGATGGACTACCACTAAAGAGATACACAGATGCACTCTGATGGCATGCCAGGCTTCCTGTCCCGAATCCTGGTGCCAGGACAGCCAGCCTATTCAGATATGAAATGTGTACCTGATCAAGCATTTTGAGTATCATACACACAAACACACACACAAACATGCACACACTCACACATTCCATGTGGATTAAGAAATTGAAATGTTAAATGTAATTTTTTAAATATTTAGTGGAGAATTGATTTATGACTTCAGAGAAGGGAAGGGTTTCTTAATGCAAACCATAAAGGAGAGCATTGGTATATTTGAATACATTACATTTTTAACAACTTCTATATATCCTAGTCATCAAAGACATCACCAAGTTAAAAGCCAGGTCACTAACTGGGAGACAACATTTGCAATACACTTGACAAAGTACTGCAAATTAGAAATGTCTATTACATAATGAGAACAATAAACTATAAAAGCAGGAAAGGCAGGAATAGGAATTTCACAAAAGAGGAGAAGAGTACCAACAATTCCTAAAAAGATAGCCTTATGAAGTCAGGAATTGGATTAGTCAGAAAATGCAAATTAAATATCAGGTATAATTTCATGCATTTATTGTGAAATTATCATTTTACAAATATATTGTGAAATATGCATATAGATATAGATATAGATTTCATACCCACCAGATTAATAAAAATGTAAAGTCTGACAGTACTGACAGTAAAGAAGGATATGTAGCAATAGGAATTCTTAGGCTCTGATGGAGTGATTAATAGGAAAATACACTGAAAAATATCTCGGTGTCCCCTCGTAAATTGGGCATGCATATACTCTTCCACTCAGTAATGCTATTTCAAGGATTGTAACCAAAGAGAAACTCTTTCAGAAGCACTGCAGAAGTACTGTTCAAGAATGATCATAGGCTGTCTGTGGTGGTTTACAACTATAATCCCAGCACTTTGAGAGGCTGAGGTGGGAGGATTGCTTGAAGTCGGGAGTTCAAAACCAGCCTGAGCAACAAAGTGAGACTTCCATCTCTACAAAAAATAAAAAATAAGAAAAAAAAATCATAGAATCAGCATTCATAATAGAAAAAAAGGATGATATCTTGATGTCAATCATGAGTTGAACTAATATATTAGTTTTGATATATTCATGCTAAAGGACATTATACAGTGGTGAACAAAAGGCCAACTGCCAATATTAACATGATGAATCTCAAAAATTTATGTATGAGTACAAGATACAAAAGAGCACAGACTATATATTATATAAACCTCAAAAACAGGCTGAACTAAACAATGTGTCAATTAGTGGACTATGTATATGAGGTAAAACTAAAAAGAGAAGCAAGAGATGGATAAAAATTCTGGACAGTCATCCCATCTGGAATATGGGCAAAGAATGGTAGATGATCAGTTAAGGTAGACAGAGGAATTCAGAAACATTGGCAATGTTCTCTTTCTTGAGATGGCTGGATATACATGGGTGCTTATTATATTTCTATTATTCTTTTAAATAAAGAATAAGCTATGCACGCATTACATTTTTTAAATAACTTTGAAGTTTAGGACTACATAGGCAAGTTTGTTATATAGGTAAACTTCTGTCATGGGGATTTGTTGTACAGATTATTTCATCATGCAAGTATTAAGCCTAGTACCCATTAGTTGTTTTTCCTGATCCTCATTACCCTCCACCCTCCAATAGGCCCCAATGTCTGTCATTTCCCTCTATGTGTCCATGTGTTCTCATCATTTAGCTCTCCCTTATAAGTGAGAATATGTGGTATTTGGATTTCTGTTCCTATATTAGTTTGCTAAGGATAATGGCCTTCAGTTCCATCCAAGTCCCTGCAATGGACACGATCTTATTCCGTAGTTTGTATGTACCACATTTGCTTTATCCACTCTACCCTTTACGGGCATTTAGGTTGATTCCATGTCTTTGCTATCATGAGTAGTGCTGCAATGAACATATGCATGCATGTGTCTTTATAATTAAACGATTTATATTCCTTTGATTATATATCCAGTATTGAGATTGCTGGGTGGAATGGTAGTTCTGTTAATAGGTCTTTGAGGAATTGTCACACTACTTTCCATAATGATTGAACTAATTTACACTCCCACCGACAGTGGATGAGTGTCCCCTTTTCCTTGCAACTTCGCCAGCATCTCTTATCTTTTTCTTTTTTTGTTCTTTATTTTCTTTCCTTTTGTTAGTAATAGCCATTCTGACTGGTGTGAGATGGTATCTCATTGTGGTTTTGATTTGCATTTTTCTTACAATCAGTCATGTTTTTTCTCATATGCTTGTTGGCTGCATGTGTGTCTTCTTTTGTAAAATGTCTCTTCATGTCCTTTGCCCACTTTTTAATGGTTTTTTTTTTCTTGTAAATCTGTTTAAGTTCATTATAGATGCTAGACATTAGACCTTTGTCAGATGCATATTTGCAAAAATTTTCTCCTATTCTGTAGGTTGTCTATTCAGTCTTTTGATAGTTTCTTTTGCTGTGTAGAAGTTTTGTTGTTTCATTAAATTCCATTTGTTAATTTTTGCCTTTGTTGCAATTGGTTTTGACGTCTTTGTCATGAAACTTTCGTCTGTTCTTATGTCCAGAATGGTATTGCCTGGGTTGTCATCCAGAGTTTTTATAGTTTGGGGTTTTACATTTAAATCTTTAATCCATCTTAAGTTGGTTTTTGCATATGGTGTGAGGGAGGGGTCCTATTTTAATCTTCTTCATATGACTAGCCAGTTACGTTAGCACCGTTTAGTGAATGGAGGGAGTCCATTCTCCATTGCTTGTTTTTGTCAGGTTTGTCAAAGAGTTGTAGGTATAGGCCTTATTTCTGGGCTCTCTATTCTGTTCCATTGATCTATGTGTCTGTTTTTCTCCCAGTCTCATGCTATTTTGGTTACTGTAGCTCTGTAGTATAGTTTGAAGTTGCATAGCATGATGCCTCCAGATTTGTTCTTTTTGTTTAGGATTCCCTTGGCTATTTGGGCTCTCTTGATTTCATAAAAATGTTAAAATTGCTTTTTCTAGTTCTGTGAAGAATTCCATTTATAGGAATAGCTTTGAGTCTATAAACTGCTTTTGGCAATATGGCCATTTTAATGATATTGATTCTTTTCCTCCATTAGTATGGAATGTTTTTCCATTCCTTTGTATAATCTCTTATTTCTTTCAGCAGTGTTTTGTAGTTCTTATACAGGTCTTTCACTTCCCTGTTAGCTGTATTCCTAGGTATTTTATTCTTTTTGTGGTAATTTTGAATGGAATTGCATTCCTAATTTGGTCTTGACTTGATGGTTGTTTGTGTATAGGAATGCTGATTTTTGTATCTGATTTATATCTTGAGACTTTGCTGAAGTTGTTTGTCAGATCAAAAAGCTTTGGGACATGGACTATGGGATTTTTTATGTATAGAATCATATTGTCTGCAAACAGAAATAGTTTGACATCCTTTATTTCTATTTGAATGTTTCTTCTTTCTTTCTCTTGCCTGATTGCTCAGGCTAAGATTTCTAGTAACATGTTGAATACGAGTGGTGAGAGAGGGAATTCCTGTCTTTTTCTGGTTTTCAAGGGGAATGTGTCTAGCTTTTGCCCATTCAGTGTGATTTCAGCCATCTCAGCCTGATTCCAAACCCTTGCTAGAGAAATGGCATGGTTGTTTGGAGGAAAGAAGGCATTCTGGCTTTTTGAGTTGTCAGAGTTCTTGTGCTGGTTCTTTTCATCTTTGTGGGCCGATGTTTCTTCAATCTTTGCAGTTGGTGACCTTTAGATGGTTTTTATTTTTTAAATCTTATTTGATGACCTTGAGGGTTTAATTGTGCTATAAGGTGGTCAGTCAACTGGCTTCATTTCTGGAAGATTTTAGGGTGCCAACACTCACCTCCCAACTCCTAGACTGTGTGCTCTAACTCTGGGGGACTTGCATGAAGCCTGACTTTGTTCTCTGACTCCTTGAGGTTAGGAATTACCTGCACTATGAGAGCCAAGATGCTCTTGGACCAGTGGTCACTACATCTCAATGTGTGGTGTCAGCCAAAGGGTTTTGTAGTGTAATGGCAGTTGGGTCCATCCCTGTTTGCATATGCCAGCAGCAGTGCGAGTGGTAGCACAGCAGGGTACACTCTCACTGGCTGCAGCAGTGTGCTAGTGGGTGCCAGGGTGCCTGCCTCCATGTGGGCACTCACAACAGTGGTAGAGGCAGCATAGCTCAGGGGGCAGGGTGCCCCTGCTGGTGACTTCCCACAAATGCACTGGGGGTGATGCTGGCACAGGGTCAGGGCATTGGTAGGCACAGGTCTGTGTGCACTCTCTGTGAACCACATGCAGGGGTGGTCACTCAGAGATGGAAAGAGTCTGCTGTTCTCTGTTCCTAGTTGCACTCCTGAGGCAGTGTTGGTGCAGGGATGGGGTACTGGTGGGGGTGGGGCTGACTGGCTCTGTGCCCACCCAGTCTCCAACTGCAATGGCAATTCCTCTGGAGAAAGGAGTGCGGAGTGTACTCCCACCACAACAGTGGCAGGACAGGGTGCATGCACACGTGCACATAAGCAGGGCAGAAAAGGCAACCCCTTTGCCCCCCTGCATACATACCACAGCAAAAGAATGTGAAAGGTGTCCATGGGCCTGGGGGAAGCTACAGCAGATGGAGGGAGTGGGTGGGCTGGTACACGGCCATGTGGGCCACCCCACTGGGGCTCTCTGCTTGTCAGGCACTGTCTGCCAGCATAGGAGTTATGATGCAGGCCCTCAGGGCACCTGAAGCTGCCTGACAAGCAGGTGTGGCCAGCCTGGGGTCTGGGGAGAGGCCAGCAGATCACGAGTGCTCAGGTTGGACTGGCCCCATCTGATAGGCAAGACCATCCTGCAGAGTTCAGCTTTGACAGTTCCTCTAGAGCCAGAGTCTCTTCTGGGAGCAATTCAAGCCTAGGGGGATGGGTGTCCCTGGCTGTACTCTGCTACAGATGCTGCTGCACCAAACCTTTGGGCTCCACATCGGCTGGTGTCCTGCCCCTATCACTTCTCTAAGCCGCCTGTTTGCCAACTCTGTGCGGCAAGCATCTGTGGTGGTCAAGAGGATTCCTCCTGCCAGGATTCCAGAGGCCTATGGCAAGAGTGGGCTGCTCCTTACCAGTTCAACTGACTCATTCCTGTGGAGCCATTGCAGACCAGGCACAAGTCCAGGTACATGGTAACCCCACGCAGAGTTCCCAGCTTCCTCCACTTTCAGCGCAGTTTCTGAGTCTTCCCTCCATCAACTCTCAGTGCCTTCCCTCTGAAGATTTGTTAAAAGTGTGCCAGTCATCCGGGTCCCTCAGTGGCAGCTGTTCCACCTGTCTGCATAGTCAGCCATCTTGCCCAGTACCATCAAATATTTCTTGATATAAGAATAAGTTTAGAGGTAAGATGTATGTCTTAGGAAGGATGGGTGTTGGCAGGCTCCAGAATCGACATGCTAGAGATAGAAGAGGCCTCCCATTGCATTCTCAGAGCATGGTGGGGGTGGTACAGTCCTGCTACAAATAAGTAGCCCTTTCACAAAGTTGTTTCTTTCTGACTCACTCCCACTGAGCCTGCTTTCTAAAATCAAGACCTCAGTTCTTGAAGCCAAGCTTGCCCATATTTAATTCCATAGCAACAGGAATATTTATTCCACACATACCTTGTAAAAGGAAGGCATTTTGCAATTGATTTGTGGCAAAATGAAGGTGATGTTCTATCCATTGACATCACTGTCACGCCCACACCTGTGCAGCCACCAGCCAACCTCAGCTGTAATATTCCAGGTTGCCAGTTTTCTTCCACTTGGCTCCTTTTAGCAGCCCAGCTAAAAGCTAGGTCTGAAGATATTTTATCCCCTTGGCATTTTAGCTTAAAATGGATTTCAAATCAAGACACTTTGCCAGGGAGAACATGGGGTTTAAAGCCAAACTCCTCAGGAGGTTTTGCTCCTAACCAGAGTGTCTTCTGTACTTCATGAGATTCTCACTACCTGAATAGATTCCCTGTGATTCTGTTTGCTTTCCTCACCAAAAAGCTGCAGAGAAGGAGCGAAAAATAACACATATTCCTAATTTTGAGATGTCTGAAGTGTGAAAGATACTTTTATGAAATACTATTAAAGTGTATGAGAAAGTAGTTAACAAGAAAATAGGCTCAGTTCTTACTTTCCCTGCATATTTTTTTTTACTCTTAGCAAATAATGCCTTTGTTCCCAATACAACCTCAGTTCTAAAAGCACATTATTTTGCCTTCCATCTTTCTTTCCTTTAATTTTGGCAAGAAATTACTGGGAATAATAAACACGTTACTGTCTTCACAAGTTAAAAATACAGGTGAAAAAATTTAATTGATTGAGTGAACAAGCCTGATGTGGGGAAATGTAATCATAAAACAGTTTTATGTTTTTGTTCTGTGCTTCCCCCAGGCCCTTGGTGAAAATACAGGCTGTCCTTATGATTTTTCTGGTCACTCATAGTGAATGCAAACATCCTCAATGCAGAAATCTGAAACTACAGGACTTTATCAGAATCTAAGCAGGCACAGGACATACAAATTGTGCCTTCTCCCCTTCCTCCAGCGAGGCCTGGTCCTGGGCAGGACTCCAGTCCTGCAGAAAGGGCAGCGTCAGCATCTCTCCCCTTTCACCAGCTAGCATTTCTCCTCTGCCTCTGCCAGATTGCTTGCCTGGTGTTGGACTGCCCCTCTGCTGCTGAAGAGCGAGGGAGGGGAGGTAAGCGGGGAAGGAAAGTTCTCCCAGTTGGCACTGTTGTAAGCTGGCTTCATGCATTCTGAGCCTGGCAGTGATGTAGAGCTGACTGTTTCTCTTGCTGGTGCTTTTGTGGAAGTTTTTGGCAACCTCCTCATCAATGTGGATCTCTCCCTGCAATTCTCTTGACCCAGGCCTGTGCATCTCTATCCCAGCTGGTTGTTTGAGGTTTCTAGGAATCTAGTTCATCTACAGCTTCTCTTTGCAGAGCTATATTAGCCTTTCCAGGTAATCCCCTTAGATAAGGCTTGAGGTGACCCCCCTGCTTCATCTTTCATTTGCACCTGGTTATCATCCAGGGGAAACTTCCTGACAACCTCTGGGAGGTCTGGTCCAATCCTGATGCTGCTCTTCTTCATACCTCTGCCCAGCCAGCCTCCGGACCTTTACTCAGGAGAGTGTCAGTCTTCAGGCCATGCTGACCCTATAACTCTAGGAGGTACATATTTAGCTAGCTGGGGATGGGCTGTTGAGGCTTCTGCAGGGCTTGGAGATGGGGCAGGCACCGCTCACTCCTCCCTGGTGGGGTTCCTAGGGGAAGGGCAGACTCACAGCACACTTACAGCTCTTTGTACACAGCCTTCCCAACTCTAATTTCCTAACATCTCACCCCTTTGATGTGTGAACAAGGTTTAGAAGTCAATCCAGCTCTGACCACCTCACTTTTGACAAACATTACAAAATGGGATGGTCTCTCACACAACTAACTTCTAAAAGTATCTCAGACAAACATTTCACTTAACATCCCATTCCATCCAGTCCACCCAGTAAAGAGCAAGGTGACTGTGTCTTTGTGCAGAGCAACTGGACACACAATATAAGAAAAGAAAAGACAAGACAGAGCGAGATTTCCTCTAAGCAGATGGTAGTTTTGGCAACAGTGTTTCAAAGAAGGCCATTGCAGACATGAAGGCAAAAGTGAGTAAATACAGAGCAGAGGATTTTTGCTGTAGAGATGGGCAGAAGGAATGGATGCTGGAAAGGAGGCGGGTAGGCTTTCACAAGTGGGATATGAAAATGAACAAATTACAGATAAATAAACCTTGTGCAGCATAGTTGGTCTGTGGGCCTCCTTTTATCCTTTCCAAATAGAATGACCTATTCTGCTCTCTGATTTTATAAATATCATATATTTCCTAAGTAAAGAGATCCTTTTATTTTCTAGTAGTGACAGAAGAGGAAAGAGGTGCTCAATCATTTAGGCATGTACGGATGTTGTTCTGTGCTAGATCCTAGTGGAATGAAAACCTATAAAATACAGTCTCTGCTTGCAGGTAGTTCATTTCCTAGCAGGGAGAGAATCTAGAAGGGCCTGTTAGAGAAGGAGACGTGGAACTGAGCTGTGAGAGATAACGGAAGTGCAATGAAAGGCCCTTGTTGGGAAGGCCATTCCAGCCAGGAGGGGCGGACAAACAAAAACCTCTCTGAAGATTAGCGTTGCCTGTAGCATGAACTGAAAAGGTAGGCAGCAGGTAGTTAGATCAGGTCTCCTCTGGCTCTCTATGAGATTATATTTTAGTCTTTGCAATGAGTAAACTCAGAGCATTTTAAGGAGGAGAAAATGAGAATATTTCTTGAAAGACCCATCTTGGGGTCAGGTTGAAGAGTGACACACAGGATTTCGAGACCAGAAGCAGGGACAGCAAGTGAAGACCACCGCCAGCTTAGGTGAGATTAAAAGCGGGTGAAGAGTTGGGCCAGTTAAAAAACTTCTTGGGGAGTCAACCCATAATGAAGGCTGCATTAATTAGGATGTAGGCTAAGATGCTATAACAAGAAAACCTAAAACAGTAGCTTAAATGTCTCATAGTATTCTAAACTTGTGTGAATAGGCTAGGGCAGGGGTCATCAATGACAGCCTGGGGGTCAAATCCAAACTACTGCCTGTTTTATAAATAAAGTTTCATAGAAACCCAACCATGCCCACTCATTTCCCTGGTGGCTATACCTGCTTTTCTTCTACATAGCTAGTTGAGTAGTACAACCGTGACATTAAGGCTAGAAAGGCCTAAAATATTTGCTGTCTGATCCTTAGCTATCCAGTAAACCCCTGGTCTGGGACAAACAGTTGTCTCCAAGTTTCATGTCATCCAGGAATCCAGGCTGGGGTGGTGAGCTCAACTATCTCCAACCAGGACCTTCCACCCTGGGTCCAGGTGTTCACCAGTTCCCAACCAGGGAATCCCAGTCTGCTCTCAACCTAGTAAGTCACTCAACCTTACACAGCCACAGAGAAGACTGGGAAATGCAGACTCTAGCGACTCGACCATAGGTCCAGCTGAAACATCACTGCCACTGTCTACTCGAAGACACACATACTCACATTTTGACATCTCTGAAACCAGCATTCATTTTACAGTCACTCTCAGCCTAGACTGAAGTTGTGTTTTTCCAGAGCTGATTTGCATCTGTTTCTTCCAGTAATCTAGGGGCATTCCCAACATGGGATGACTTTAAATTACATTCCCTGTGTGACCAAACAAAGTAAAGGAACAGGGGCCAAACTAGCCCTTTTATAATAACATTCAACCCTCCCATGAGGACAATGCTCTCATGGTCCTATCCCTTCCCAAAGCTCTCCTCACCTCACATCGCCACGAGAGCAACCAAACAAATTTCAGCTGAGTTTTGAAGGGGACAAACATTCAAATCATAGCAATATCTAAAGGATATGAGATTATTATCTTGAGGAGTTATCTGCTGGATGGCAGGCATACTTCTGTTTCTCCTCCACTGAGGTGCAGCCTTTGATGTACCACCTTTGTTTGGGGTTTTTTCTTTCTTACTGATGAAATAAAACATAATACATCTCACAGTAATGGTATCTCTGATTTTTAAAAACATGGCAAAAGAATAAAAAAGGATAATGTATACTAGTGGGCAGTTTAATAGTCTACTCCAGGTGTTAATACATCCACTAGAAGTTTTATAAGATGGGGAAAACAAAATATTTATCCAAACTCTTCCCAGCAACAGGATTAAGTGAAGTTGGAACAAGCATTTGGAGAACGGCTATGTAGTGAGATCCCTGAGGGCCATGCTTGAACCATGAACGGCCTTCTAAGGCATGTATGGGGGTGGTCTGAGTTTATTGCTGAATTTTATTGTGCTAAGTGGGGTATGGAAATGTGGAGCAGCATGGAATGGCATCAGATCCTACAGCAAGCATGCATACCAACAGCTCTCCTTCCTCCAGTCCTCTCCCATACAACCCCATCCTCTAAAACAAGTGAAAATAAATGCAAAATAACAGTTAGTAGGGTCCCCAAACAACTCATCTGCCTGTGGTGGCCACATACCTGAGTGTGGTCTTGAATGAGAGTTGTTGAGGCAGGAACCAGGATGTAGTGATGGAGATGTCGAGGCAGGAATGAGAGCCGAGGACGTAAAGGTAGTAGGATGGATAGGCAGAGATAGTGGTGCGCTTGGTTTCAGGCTGGGGTAACTCTGTGTGTGGCAGTGCTATTAACTGCACAGAAAACACACTCAGAAAAAGAAGCAGATTTGGGATTTGTGTGTAGAGAAAATTTGACACTGGGGGGCAGATTATATTTGAGGTATCTGCTCATTCAACAGGGAAAGGAAGCAAAAGGGCCAGGAAATGCACACCCTAAACTGAGAAAAAAAAACAAAACAGTTTTTCTTTACATGTTAAAGATCATTCAATAATCAATTGGGAATGGATGGAGGAAAGGTGAGATCCCTGAAGTTTAGATACAAATAGCATGCTGAAGTTAGTCAGCTGAAAATATTAATAAAATTAGAAATGCCATTAATAAATAAGTGTGTCATATGACGTATGTTTGTCATTCCTACTCCTTCTAAGAACCCCATATGATAAACACTATCATATCCTTGGTGGAAAAGAGGTTCCAAGCTTTCAAGAAACTTGTCAAGGACACTGTAGGTCTCAGCATTATCTCCACAATGCCTAGCACATAACAGGGACTCAGTAAATATCAGTTAACTGACAGCTGCATAATAAGAAACTAAGCCCCTATGTGGACAGAGGTCAGAACTCTTTCCATCAGCTAGACTGCCTCACCTGGTAGAGAGTTGCCTTTTTCTTAGCACCATTTATGGTCTTGGTCTCCAAGATGTCTTCTGCTGTTTACTGTTCTCCAAGTTTCTCTGTCTTTTCTTTCACTTCCCCTCCTGTTCTTCCTATCCTTCTTCCTTGGTTCCATAGCCATTTCTTGATCTACTAACAGCTTCTTCTCTTAGATATGACCTAAAATGATTTATACATCATGGAATTAGCACAGTAAGACATTTTTTTAAAAAAACAAACTACAACCAAAAAAAAAAAAAAAAAAGTGAGATCTTAAAATAAGAATTCATTTACTTCAAAGCTCATATAAGACAAGTTTAATTTTTCAAATAGAAACAAATTTACATGAGAGAAAATGCTTTCCCAGAGCATGATATATAAACATTGTGAACTTGGAGCATCATCATGATGAGAAGAGACTGATCTCACAATGTAGTTACAATCTTCTCTGGGTATACAATTTTTTTGTTGTTAATTTAGGGTATCCCTGTTTTACTGCTGATTAGCTCTAATATTTTGCAGAGAATTTTCTCTTCAATTATAATGGCCATTATTGGCTTTCTTCACAACATCTTATCATACCTTCTGCTTCGAATTATGATTTGAAGAAACATTTTCTAGCATAAGCACCATCATGCAGCCCATGTTTGTATAATGTATTGTTATAGGACATAAAAAAGACTTAACCTGGTTAATAGGGACAGTGGTCAGCAGAATTCTCTGCAGAAGTAATTGATACATGATCGTGCTTAGGAGAGCAGCTATTTGTTTACAAGATAACTTTCGCCATGAAATGAAAATAGCATGAATGTATTTAATCAATTAGCTAGCTTTTTTGATGGGGAGAAAGCTAATGGATAATTAGAATCACTTCATTTTTAAATATAAAGTAAAACTTAATTTCATATGACATTATTTGACATACACTGTAACTACATACATTTGATAAAAATCAAAGGGGTCTTGCTTTTCAGGACTTTTCAGGAGGATGAAAAAGATTATTTCTCTATTCTCCTGGCATATCTCAAGCAAAATGTTGAATGTACACACTACGTTTTTTTAATTCAGTGATGATGGGAGAGCAGAAAATGTAGGAAATTAAGGAAACATGGGGTCAGTCAACTGCATGCCATCTTGTAAGATTACTTTCTAAAAATATTCTCTGAAAAAAGTAAAATAATCCTATTCTTCCAGCCATCTGATTTACTAACACTATTAATAACAAAATGTATCATCAAGGGTTTGGTCCTGCAAAGGCAAAAGCCTTTACTGGATTAGAAATTAGACAATGTAACAAGAAAGATGGGGAAAATATAAACTATGTACTTCAGGCTCACAAGATAAATTATGGCATCTGGAATCAGAAGACAGTTTAGTTTCACAAATTAATGATTCCTAATCTCTTGTCATGAACAATAAATACTAATAAAAAGTGAGGTTTTTACAATTGTTGAACTACTTTACACTCCCACCAACAGCGTATAAGTGTTCCTTTTTCTCTGCAACCTCGCTAGCACCTATTACTTTTTGTCTTTTTAGTAATAGCCATTCTGACTGGTGTGAAATGGTATTCCATTGTGGTTTTGATTTGCATGCTTCTAATGATCAGTGATGTTGAGCTTTTTTATTCATATGCTTGTTGGCTCCATATATGTCTTCTTTTGAATAGTGTCTTGTTCATGTCCTTTGTCCACTTTTTAATGGAGTTGTTTTTATCTTGTAAATTTAAGTTTCTAATAGATACTGGATGTTAGACCTTTGTCAGATGCATACAGGCAAGAATTTTCTCCCATTCTCTAGGTTGTCTGTTTACTCTGCTGACAGTTTCTTTTGCTGTGCAGAAGCTCTTTAGTTTAATTAGATCTTATTTGTCAATGTTTGCTTTTGTTTCAATGGCTTCTGGTGTCTTCATCACAAAATCTTAACAAAACCCCATGATGCAAGTTTACCTATTAACAAACCTGCACATGTACCTGTACAACCTGAATTTAAAAGCTTAAAAAGCTGGGTTTTGTTTGTTTGTTTTTTGTTTTGTTTTTGATGGAGTCTCCCTCTATTGCTAGGCTGGAGTGCAGTGGTACCATCTCGGCTCATTGCAACCTCCACCTTCCGGCTTCGAGTGATTTTCCTGCCTCAGCCTCCCGAGTAGCTGGGACTACAGGCACACTCCACCATGCCTAGCTAATTTTCATATTTTTAGTAGAGACGGGGTTTCACCATGTTGGCCAGGATGGTTTCGATCTCTTGACCTTGTGGTCTGCCCACCTCAGCCTCCTAAAGTGCTGGGATTACAGATGTGAGCCACAGTGCCCAGCACAAAAGTGAGTTTTTTTTTAAAAAAAAAAGTCTTAGAAGAGAAATTGTTTGAAATTTAATACATGCTCAGAAAATAACCAGATTTAAGATGACTGGAATGGACTAACACATCTGTAGAGCACACTGTAATGTGCAGCTGAGACCCCCTTCAGAACTAAGGCGCTCATTCCCCCAGCTGTCCAGTGAGTCGGCTGCTCATTGCTCACAGAAACTGCCGTCTACCACAGGAAACGGCCTTGCCCAAGTTTGCACCTCCTTTCCAGTTGCAGTCTACATCTAATTACTGGTTGTAGGGTGCAGCCTGCTTTCTTGCCTCAGCTGGGATCCTGAGCTCTTTATTAACCAGTTGAAGCCTCAGTTGCAATTGCACTGCAGTTCCACTTTCCCACTGCCCAATTTTGCTTTCCTTACTCCTTACCAGTGTTGCCAAGAGCACTCCCCAGTAAACCTCCTGCATCCAAATGGGCATCTCAGAGTCTATTTCCCAGGGACTCAAGTTACAAAAACAGTAAAGCAAAAAGTAAATTGGTTTTTAGATCTAAGTTTTCATGTAGTAGATCAAAACACAATTTCCCTATTTTCCATTCAAAGATTATAAAGAAAATACTTGAGACAAAGTCAAGTAATAAGTAACCACAAAGATTTAGAAACAGTGCCTCTCAGGGCCAGGTGTAGTGGCTCTAGTCTATAACTCCAGCTGTTTAGGAGACTGAAGCAGAAGGATCACTTCAGGCCTGGAGTTCAAGACCAGACTGGACAACATAGTGAGACTCCTCTATTTTTTTTTTTAATTAGCTGGGAAACGTGACTCACTGCAGTGAACTATGATTGCAGCATTGCACTACAACCTGGGTGACAGAGACCCCGTCTCAACCGAAAAAAAAAAAAAAAAAAAAAAAAGGAAAAAGAAACAATCCCTTACATTTGTTCAATCCTCAGAAGAGGGGGCTGCACTGAATCTAAAAAGTTAACTGGCAAGTTTATCTCAGCTGTAGTACTGGAAAATCCAGTTTCTGAGGCTAATTCTGTTCTGCTTGAAATGCTGTCAGCCTAAGAAGCACACAGAGTTCTCCAATGATTAACTAGATGTGATGCATAAATGCAGTGGAGAAATCTCGTCTGGAATATACTGTCAAGTGGCAAAGAAAATGGGGATCTCTACTGAAAATGCTCCAGCTTTGGTGAAGTTTTTTCATCAATCTTTAATTGGGCAGAGAAATACCATATGTGATTCTTATTTCATATTAATACAATCTCTTTCTTCCAAAAGTTACAATAGACACAATGAAATAATATTTCCACTTTGAAAGTTAATTTTCACAATAGGCCTGTCTAGCAGGCAGATTTCTGCCTCCTGCTTTTGTAATCATCCTCTTTGCCTCCCTACATGTGCTATTTACAAACCCAGTCTTCCTCTCATCACTGCCCTTTTTCACCCCATCAACACCCACAGACACCTATTACATCTCATTTTTCTTTACCTTCCTCCCACTCGCATCCAAGCTAATGAGTTTCCTCCAACAAGACTTTTTACAGCTTAAACTATATGTTTGATGTTAATCAACTGATAAGAAGCTTCCTAGAAACTTCCTTACTCATTACAGAGGAAGGCGTGTCAAAGGCATAAGGGTTCAAGCTACAAGACATGACCTGTTGATGAGTTATGAAATTAATTTATTTGATTTTTATGAGCACTAAAAAATGATAAAATTGGAAATATCAGAATTTCTTGCACATAGTTAAAGTACTATGTTGGGAAACTTCAGTTTCAGCTGTGTACATGTATGTGTTTACTGGGTTACTACCTAACAGTTTCCTTCAAGAACCAAGTAGAAATTTGGAGAAAGAGGGAGCATTCCACAGAGTCAAATGCAGCAGGCAGGTCTAGAAAGGCAAGAGCTAAATCAGTGTCCATCAGTTTTGGCCCCAAAGAGGTCTGCTGACCTGGCTAGAGCTGTTCCACCATGCTGGGTATGGAAGGCAGAGTTTTCACGGTAGTGCGCAGAAACTTAGAAGTGGGAAGAACAAGAATAGACCTGTTTTAAGAACCTTTGCAGAAAAAAGTAAAGAAGACAACGATGGAGGGGACTTAAGAGTCTATTTCTCGGGGACTCAAAGTTAAAAGCAAAAAGTAAACTTGTCTTTAGAATAAGTCTTCAGGTAGTAATCAAAAAATAATTTCCCTATTTGCCAATTCAATTCCCTATTCCCAATTCAAATATTGTAATGATATTGTAATGAAAACACTTGAGACTATAAAAGTTGAGTAAAAGTAGCCACAAGGATTTAGAAACAATGCCTATTAGAGCGGGGTGCAGTGGCTCTAGGTTTTTGAGCTAGATGATCAAGGCTTTTTGCTCATTTAGAATGGGACGTAAACATGTTTATAGCAGCTGCTGAAATACAGGATAAAATGGATCATCAATGGAATAAACTCTAAGAAAAAAAGGATCAGAGAATGGCTGGAAGAACTAGCTGGGATGAGGAAGTGAGGTCTGGGAGAGGAGAGAGTCCAGCAAAGGCATTCGGTGGCTGTGGGTAGTAGGGAATAAAATCTGGCAATTCACTCATGAAAGCCTTTATTTCTTCCATGAGTCAGGGCTGACATTCAGTATCTAAATGTGCAATGTGCTGCCTTAGCCATTCTTAAAATATTGCATCTCTTCCTACAGGATGCTAAATAGTTTCAATCACGGGGTCTACACATCATGCAATGATGTCGCTCAGCCAGGCACACAGCCCATCCTTTAAGACAATTGAATAGAAATGTAAGATAACAGTAGGGTCCCCAAACATAATAACAATGGGACCCAAGAGAGTGTTGAGGGTGTGCTCCAGCTCCTGAGCAGTCTGAGAAGGGGGTGGCCCCAGGCATTTGCTGCAAAGCATCCTGATGTTGGCAGAGCAAGTGGCAGGGCAGGTCATGCTGTTGGTAGAGAACAAAGAACAGGATCTCTGAGTTTCGCCCATTTGGAAAGCCTGGTTGTCCAGACAGGTGTCTGGCTGTGCTAACCAGGCGACACATCCTTCGCCCTCTGGTGGCAAAAGATAGTAGATTGCACCTATTGACTAGAGGCAGAAACTCCTGCAAACTGTCTATAAAGGGTTAAATAACAAATATTTTAGGCTTTGAGTGCCATTTGGTCTCTGTATACTTAAAAATGGACATAGCCATGTTCCAAGAAAACTTTACTCATAAAAACAGGCAATGGGTCATTGTTTAAGAGCCCCTGGACTTGAGTATTTTAATAGGAATACTATCAAAAAAAGTTTGATGTTGTTCCAAACACAAATGGTGGCCCAGGGAAGGGCATCGTTTAGACAGCAACCACCTAGATGAAAGAAGCCACAAAGACCAATAATTATTTGAAAATTACAACATGATTAATGATTAGAACTACTACTCAGATCTCTAGGGAAGTAGCTTTATGATACATAGAATATTACGTTAGATAATAAAAAGGGACAGCTTTTAAAATATGTGTATTGATCTATATATTACCATATATTTCCATACCACTTTGCCATTTTGAGGATCATCCTTAGGGTGGCAAGGGGATAATGAATTTGGAGAGAGTGATGAGACCTTGGAAGAGTTGAATAAGGCAACTTTTTTCCTCAGGACACTAAAATGATTGTCATGCTACATGCAGAATACAGATGAGGTTGGAGATCCTGAGCTTGGGTGTCTCCCAATCTAAAATACCAAGATTGGAAGATTTCTCCCAAAAGTCCAGGTATAAGGATAGATTGTGGGTTGGGAGGTTTTTGACCTGAATGTCTGGCACAGACACACAAATGAATAAGATTTGGTTCCTGCTCACTGAAAGTTCACGGTGTGTGGGCTGATATGACAGCAGGCAAGTCAGGAAGTGTTAATATATTCCAACCACATCTGGCCATCTGCATTTTCAGTCTTTTCCTTAGGCACTCATCCAGAGGTAAGCATGCGTTCTACTTCTGTTAGCACTTCCTCTACTTCTCTTAGCTTGTATAGATTAGCAAGAGGAGCCTAAAGTTCAGCACATGGCTAAGATCAAATGCTCTTATGCCTCCCCATATGGAGCAAATATGATGCGTTTCAGGATAGCAGAAAGAGTGGTAATTGCTGAAAACCTTCAATGTGCTCTGTCATCTAATTCTCCAGAAAGTCTTGAAGTAAGTATTATTCCCATTTTACAGATGAGTTCACTAAGACTTGGAGAAGTTAAGAAAAACCTCTCAAGCTCACAACATTAAGTGCCATAGCTGAATTTAAATTCAGGTCTGCTTAACTCTAAAGCCCCTGCTCCTCCCAGCACACTAGAGCAGTGGTTCTCTAAGTATGTTCCCAGTAGCAGCAGCAGCACATAAGAACATGTTAGAGACATGCAAATTCTCAGGCCCTACTGCAGACCTGCGCAATCAGACTCTGAGAGTGCGATCCTGCAATCAGCTTTAACATTGCCACCTGGGGACTCTGATGCATGTTCAAGTTTGGAAACTACTGCACAATAGCCTTAAAGAAGAAAAGGATACTCCAGTAGGTGCCAGGCTACATGAGAGTGAGCAAGACAGGCGCAGCCACACTGAGCAGCCCTGGACAAACCTAAGGAGCTAAGGGTAGAGATGACTCTTCTCCACCTGTATGCCTGACTGAGCGACATCATTGCATGATGTGGTTTTTCTGCCCCTCACATTGTACTGGTTCTTTAAAGAGAAAGTAGTGATGATAGCAGAAAAGAACCATATCAGAGCTTTATATTTGGTTGTCAACATCATTTCTTCTAAAAACCTAACTGCTACATAGATGTGCTATTCTTGAGATGCAGAATAAAAGGTTAGGTAATTTACCCAGGGTCATGTGACCACAGGTGACAAACCCTGGGTTTCCCAAGGACTGCTGCTACCCAGGTCCCAGGGGCAAACCCCTTTTACCTGCTGGCATGCATCAAGACGACAGGCAGCCACTGATGGGGAGGAAGTCGACATCAAGCTGGTCATGTCATCTAGCTCGTGATTTTTCTACACTGAACACCTTCCAGGTGCCTAAGTGAGAACACAACATGCATGAGGGCTACTTCACATCTGTCAGAACCCTGGAAAATACCTTCCTGGGTGCCTCTGCCATTCTCTGTGAGAAAGAGACAGAGCCAGAGCCTGACACCTCCCATAGCCATCAATGGCAACACTCCTGACCCTCAGACATTCCAAAAGAATTAAAACCAAGAGCAACCCCAACCTAACAGACCCAGCCCATAGCTTCTTCTCGAAACTTCCCAAACTAACACCGAAACTTGCCCCACCTATTATGCCTCTGGGCCAATGGGCAGGACCAAAATTCAGGAAGATCATTCAATGCCCAGACAAGTAAGTCAGTTGTTTTGTTTTTCCAAGCAGTGCTGAGGGAGGTTTAAACAAACAAGTGCTCACACCTACAGCCAAGGAAGGGCAAGAAGCAGCTGCCAGGTGTGTGAACATGAACACCAGACACTCGGGATCCAGACAGTCTCCCAGGAGAGCCCATTTCCAATGTATATTTCCTTCAGTTGCTCAGTTAAGTGCGAGTGAATGGGCAACTTTTGGCAAGCTGCTTTTTTAAAGCAGTAAGACCTCATTTATGACTTACCTTGAGAAAGCATCAAAAGAGAGGTATTTGCAGACTCTGCATTACACGGCATCAGGTGTGGGGTGTCACTCTATTATACCCTGTTACAAGCCCGGTTTCTTGCCATGGGAAGACTCCATAGGACCTTCTCTATCACCGGGTGGTGGAGCCAGTTTCAAATAAAATTAAACATTGCTTAGTCACACAAGTTTTCTATTCTTCCTGTTTTCTGCTTCTTTGATTAAATGAGAGTTCCTAAAGGGGCAATGATTATTTGTCAAATCTTTCACAACAACCCTTTATAAAAAGAGGACTTTAAATAATAAATTATGAGTCATCTTTCTTATTTCCCCCAAATGGCATGAAGGTCAAGTTGCAGCACCATAGATTTCCAAGTGTTCATTATCTGTCTTTTCTCCAAGGATAGGCTATTAAAGGTAGTGAGTATTAAAAGTCATTCCTGACTAATTAGCTCACTCTGGAGCTCACTGCCAATTTTTGGAAGATGTTGAAGCTTTCTCAGAGAGCTGATTACCAAACTGTCACTCTAGTTAATGTTGAAAATATCCATTTTTTTTCCCACTAGCCAAATACTTTATCTCCCAAGTTGCTTAGTATTTGCATATAGTTTGAGATGGTAGAACAAAGACCCCATGAACATTTCCACAGCACTTAACCCAGGACAACATACAAGAAGTGAATGAAGGTGGCAGGATGGTTAGAGCAGGGATTTCAAACCTTTTTGGCACCAGGGACCAGTTTCATGGAAGGTAATTTTTCCATGGAGCAGTAAGGGGGAATGGCTTCAGTGTAAGTGCATTACACTTACCATGCACTTTATTTCTATTGTTATTACGTTGTCATATATAATGAAACAATTACACAACTCACCATAATCAATGGGAGCCCTGAGCTTGTTTTCCTGTGACTTGATGGCCTCATCTGGGGGTGATGGGAGACAGTGACAGATCATCAGGCATTAGATTCTCATAACAAGCGTGCAACCTAGATCCTTCGCATGTCCAGGTCACAATAGGGTTTGCACTCCTATGAGAATCTAATGCTGCAGCTGATTTGCCAGGAGGCAGAGCTCAGGCAGTAATGCTCACTCATCCACTGCTCACCTCCTGCTGTGCGGCTCAGTTCCTAGCAGAACAAGAACAGGTTCCTGTCCCTGGGGTACAGGTTGGGGACCCCTTGGTTAGAGAATGCAGAATCATAGTGTTAGCAACCACTAGGCACAAATGAAGGCCCAATTCTGCATCAATTTCATTAAATGTTGCTCGGTTCCATGCCAGTCTTTGTCTATAGGCCTACATAATTTTGATAAAAACAGAACCATCACCATTATGATAAATACAACTCTAAATGTAATTACAGGTTCACAGTGCTTTGGCTGGGGGAGGCGAGCAAAGCAAAATAAAGGGTTGATTGAAATGTCAACGGGGATGTGAATCTGAATTCCAACTTTGTCCCTTACTGTTTGATCTTGGGCACATTCCTAAAACTATTTGAGTCTTAATTATCTGCTGTACACAATGGAAATGCCACCACCTGCCTCATGGTGGTGTTCTGGAAAGTTGAGGCTGTGTTCAGCTATGTCAGTGTGGGGCACATAGTAAGTACCCAGTGAACAGTTACTGTAGTTCATAGTACTATCTTGCTGTAAAAAACAGCAGCTCGTTTTTTGTTGACGTTAAATATTGATGCCGCAAAAGAAATTTGGGGCCAGGAACAATGGCTTACACCTATAATCCCAGCACTTTGGAAGGCTTAGGCAGGTGGATCACATGAGGCCAGGAGTTTGACACCAGCCTGGGTAATATGACGAAACCTCATCTCTACTAAAAATACAAAAATTAGATGATAGCATGTACCTGTAATTCCAGCTACTCGGGAGGCTGAGTCAGGAAACTCATTTGAACCTGGGAGGTGGAGATTGCAGTGAGCCGAGATTGTGCCACTGCACTCCAGCCTGGGTGACAGAGCAAGACTCTGTCTCAAAAGAAAAAAATAAAAACAAAAAAATCTTGGAGGACCCACCAGTCAGATTCTTGTCCAGTCAGAACTCAAGAGCCCCTGGCTAAAATCCATGCCTGTCACAATGACTGCCCACTCTCAGAGTTTAAAGTTACGCTATCCTTCTGGCCAACTGCCAAACACAAAACCTCGAATCTTCCACTCAGCCCACTGAACACAAGTAACAGATCAGGTTCTTCTGGTTTCCCTTTCCCGCCAGCTGTCTGCTTTTTTAAAAAAGAAACCACTCCAACAAGATGGGAGTGTTCTCTACATGCTCCAAGTCAGGCTGTACTAATTTATTTGTTCCAACAGGTTTTTGTCCCTGGATGATCCATGTCTTAAACTGACTTGTCCCTCCTGATACGTGAAACCCTCCTCTGAGAGAAAGAAGACAGAACAATGCAAGAGGTGAAAAAAGAGATGTTATGAAAATCCAGGGTGAAATACTGTAGAGATAAGGCAAAATGAACACCAGAGACCTGAAGCTACAAAACCAAGGATATGACAAAGAGCCCCCTCTGGAACATTTTCTGGAAAAGGAGACCCTTTTCTCAAATAGCTGCCTATGGTTTCCTGGTTTGATCTAGTTTTACCTTAAGGATAGCTAGTTAGTAAGCCTGGTTAAAATGCGGAGGTTACCATGAGACCATTTCTACACCTACCATTACCTGCATAGGTAAGCACACAGGAAAAATTAAAATCACTGTCCATTACATAATGCAGGAGTCTATATATAAAACCACAGGTGAAACAGTTTTCAAATGACGTTTTCTCCATCAGAACTCGTGTCGGTCCTCATTCCTAAGAACACTGCCCATCTGATGACACACTGTTGGCTTGGCGGCAGGAACTGCAGAGCTTCTAATAACACTACTGTAACAAGAACAACAGCACGACCTGTAATAATTACAGCCACCCCCTTCCTGAGAGCTTATGTTTTATGTATCACTCTAAGCCTATAAAGAGTATTACTGCCCCATTTTAGAGATGAAGTGCCTGAGGCCCAGAGGGATTAAACAGTCTGTCCAAACTTACATGGCAGGGCTGGATTCAAACCTATATCCATATGCATGATTCCACTGGCATGCTATCTTGACTCAAAAACTAACTCCAGAGCAGTTTTAGGAACCATATTTGCTCACTTTTCCAGAGCTTTTTTTTTTTTTAATGCTGCATTGTGCAGTCACTTTCTTATAGATGTATTTAAAAACATGATATATGTTTTAAATACATGCATAACACATTTGGTTCCTGATAAATGCCTTAGTCTTGTCTTGCTAATTATTGAAAGTGAGTGATAGCTATAGCAGGATCAATGATGATTCTACTTCTGCTGTTTTGAATTTTTTCTTTTTTGTATGTTTTGAATTTTCTATGAGGTTATCTGTTTTTAATTGGCTCTCTGGAAAATTGGATGAGGTAAGACAACAATAATGATGAGGTGAGATTTCAAGTCTCCGTGGATGTCAGTGAGCGGCAATGTCCCTAATCACCTTCTATTAATAAGCAGCTCCAATGCACAGTCTCTTGTTTGACAGCGCTGCTGCAGCCTTGCCACACAGCAGCAGCACACCCAGAGCACAGCGTCAGTCATTTTCTTTTTTCTGATATAGAGACTTGTTCTGTCACCCAGGCTGGAGTGCAGTGGCACAATCTTGGCTCACTGCAACTTCCACCTCCTGGGTTCAAGCAATTCTCCTACCTCAGCCTCCTGAGTAGATGGGATTACAGGCGCATGCCACCACGGCTAATTTTTGACTTTAGAAGAGACGGGGTTTCACCATGTTGGCCAGGCTGGTCTCGATCTCCTGGCCTTGTGATCCACCTGCCTCAGCCTCCCAAAGTGCTAGGACTACAGACGTGAACCACTGTGCCTGACATTTTCACCAGGGCAGAACTGGCTGTTCAGAGTAACTCTCAGAATCAGAATTTTCCCAGCCTCCACCCCACTCACTAAGCATGTCTTGTTGGGTGTGGTAGATTTCACAAGTGATGGCAGAAATGTTGCTGTGTGAGGCTGGTGCGAGTGATCCCACCTTGCCTGCTCACCTCATTGACAGCCAGCTGGTATGTTTTTAGACAGAAAGACTGGGTTGGTCAGGACCCGTACTCCAAACTTTCCAGAAAACAAATAAACAAACAATATCCAGGCAAACATTTTATAATTTCTTACCAGTCCCTCTTTTCATTATCAATGACTTTGATTATTTAACTTTCTTTCATTTTTTGGCTATTTTACCCGCTGAGACATAATTTTCTTGCTAAAAAGAAATAACTAGCTATGGGGAAAACAAAGTAGTTGAACAGGTCATACTAACCTCCTTTCCTGCTTTCACCTATCACTCCCACAAGACAAACAGCTAGCCATACATACACTGTACTCCTCCCTTTCCTAAAGGAAGGGCTGGATGGGGTGGGGGGGTCACTGACAGAGAAAGGTAGCCTTTCACACAATCAAGTTTTTCTTATAACTATGAGAGGATACTTCTTGGAATAGGCTTGGCATGTTCTCAAGGTAGAACTGTCTGGTTGGTGCTGTTTCCACTGTGAAGCTTCAGTTTGGTTCCAGCACCCTGAAGTTCCAGAGCATTGCAGTGTCACCAGCATAAAAGATTAAGATCAAAGTGACATTTCCCTCTCAAAGGAAGAAGGGAAACAAACAAAATCCCCCAAACTGAAAACAAAAAGCAAGCCAAGTGAACATGAACTAACGGAGACAGGCCAAAGGAAATAAACCAGGTGCATGACATTTCTTAGGAAAATTTAAGCACACATACACGCCATTCTGAACACCTCCGGTCAACTAAAGCCATGATGAACTGATAGCAAAGGGTGGGCTTTATATAAAAACAAGCAAAACACGCCATGCACGTTCTAGTTGTTCTTCTCCATCAAGACAATTCTCATTAAATAAAACCAATTTGCTTATATATAATCAGCCCATGAGTTAGTGGCATCATCTTTATAAGCATAAAACAAAATAGAGGACGTCAAAAATCTTAAAATAGAGACAAGAAAACTGGTATACACAGATTACGGAACAAGTATAAAACTGACTAGCGGAAACTCACATACATGTTACATACTTTCTGCTCCATAGTTTAAAAAAATACACACATATTTACATACGCACAGCCTAAACAGCCAAGTGAACCCAACAAATAAATGTACAGAAGTAAAAGAAAGTATTGTATTTGGTTGATTGAAAATGGGTTTCTAAGAAGTACAGTTGGCCAGATAGCCACAACCCAAAGTTACAAGCCACAGTCAAAGGTAATTCTGGGTTCTGCCCTGTGTAGATGCAAGTCCCACAGGAGGTTACTCATAACTGACGAGTAATTTAGATATTTAATAGACCAGAGCACATTGTCAAAGAATTTAGATACCTGCTATCACTTGAACATACAAAGTAATAATTTTTTAAAAAGCTGTATGGCCAATGTCCAGGATGAATTTATTTCATGGAGAAAAAAAAAATGATTTTCCTAGACACCACACAGTGACTGGTACTTTTCATTTCTCTTTTATCACAGCATACAAAAAATAAATCAACAGAAACACACCAAAACTTATCCCAAAATCCCTTAAATTAGCAGATTTAAAATTAAATATTGAAGCAGTATTTTGTGATACTTTGATTCAAACTCTATTTACAAATTAAATTGCACTTATAAAGATAGCAACATTTCTATTTTGATAGGTTATTTTGCTTTATTGTGGCTGTATATCTGGATATAAAACTTTTAAAGCTTTCTTGAATAAAAATCATTATTTTGCAGTACATAATTTATATGCCCACTGAATATCTGAACCAGTTTTCTTTTTGTACTTTTCTGCTCTATTTTATTTTACAAATGGCACATACCATCAGAGTAGGCGGAGTCTGACACTAAGCTCATTATGATAGACTTATCAGAAAAAGTTAAAGTGTAAGGAGTAAAATATTAGCAGTCAAATCCTTTGGTTCATCTTTTCAAAAAAAAAATCAACCAATATAATTACAAATCATTGATAATTCATCTTTTTGGTTAAAAACAAATCCACCAGGTAGATTACTGATGAAAATGCAACACTGCTTTAAAATACCACATTCCTAGCCTCATCACACTGCTGAAAGATGCCATTGTTTACAGCTGATTGGACATGACACAGGATACAGTAAGGCACAAGTGGATGGGACAATAAAAACAAATACTTTAGGACTTGTTTTTCTGCACAAATACTAAAATATGTACCGTTTTCAAGATAAAATAACAAAAAAGAAATACATATTTTTGTTATGAAATACCTATACAAAATTTTAAAATTTACACCATATGAGCTGCCAAAAAAGGTTTAAAAAGTATCCATTTTTTCCCCATACATAAAACTATCTCTCATCAGTAGGTCCAAGGGAACTTGGGCTCAAAATGTCCCAGCACTTTATGGAAGGGAGGAGGATAAAAATTCCCCTTCCTGCTCTCCCTTATCCCAACATAAGACAAAAACAAAGGTCGGATGTTTACAGTAGTGTATTCTACTTATTACAAACAACTGAAATTAAAAAAAAAAAAATCACGCCGGGAGACCACTGGTGCGCTGACTGGCTGCGGGTTGAGTAAGGCACTTCCTGGGAGACAGCAGCTTCCCCACACTCCACGGGAAGATGGCGCACCGGGGCTGGTTAGGACAAGGAGCACGTGAGGCTCCTCTGAAGCAGACAGGAACGTCTCGACAGCAGAGGAAGACACAGGAGGTAAAACTTGGAGGTGAAACTCTACACAGAAGTGGTCACTCGGTCAGTGGCATGATTGACCTCGTTTTTGTTTGAGTCCAGTCCTTTAGCAGCATTCATGTCATTCCGTAAATTCTCCACTGTCTTTTTCATGTTCTTTAACTCCCCTGGGTGTGGGGTGGCTCGCCTTAGAAGGGTTCTCTGAAAACAAACAGTGGGGTGAGTGCTTTGGTTTTATTCCATTACTTTTTCAAAACATGCAGCTTCAAGGCATTGGCATTCCAATACAAATGTTACCTTCTTAGAAATTAAGAGTTAAAGTAGGTGGAAAAGCTTTCATTGGAGTTATGTGGATTTATCAACTGCTCACTGCTAGTTAATAGAAAGGGAAAGTGTTACATATAACTTACCTAGTTACAACAGAAGGATTACTTTTAGAACACAAGAACACTTTAAAAAACATGAAATTACTGTAAAATAAATCTCCATAAATAGCAATAACATTTTTAAATTTAGGATATAATTGTAGAATGTGGGAAAAGAAAAAGATAACATAGTAAATAAAAATTTCTAAATTAGAGTCACTATAATGTTCTACTATTACCCAAAGCATTCTGGTTTCCTTCAACCCTTGAGGCATTGGAGTTAAAGAAAAAGGAAAGCAAGAGGGAAGTATTTCTTTTCTTATTTTGCTGTTGTGTTTTCTATTTCTGTGACTTACTGATGAAAGTTCTCATTCTTCTAATAAAGACTGAAAGTTAAGCAACAGGGTATGAGTAATTTTTAAAATATTATTTAATATGTTATATGATATTTAGCTCATAAAACAGCATGTACATCTTTTAAATGGCCTATCCTAGTTTGCTTTAGGGGGAAGCAAACTAGGTTAACAAAATGCTGGAAGAGGCAAGGAAGGAACTGATGATAATCACACTCTTACAAGTCTTGAGGTAAGCCCTAAAGAGTCATTGACAGTGAAGTGATTTTGTCACTCCGAATTTGCGTATTGCCCTTTACTACTGTAAATGCCTAAAATCCCATTTGGTGACAGCTGGAATAACAAAGCTATAGGCAATAATATAAAAACTGCCTTTGTTTTGGGTGCTGTAAGTACTCCCTTTAAGCTCTGCTTATGAAAAATCTCAATTAGTACAAGGAATTTAAGAAGCCAAAGTCAACTGCTAGGAAGATGTCAAGCTTTCTCACCAACACCTAGGGATGCAAGATGTCTGAAAGACATTTTCAAGATGAAAGTAAGGTTGACTGGTAATTTCCAATTTCTGAACAAACACTTGTTAAGTAATCCAACTATGATCGTAAGACCTCTACAAGAAGGCTAAGGTGAGCTGGTTATATGAAGAAGACACAGAGGTCTGGCACTAAGTCAAATCATGGTGAATCAATGGAATCAACATGGGAAGAGACAGCATTCACTAGGAACAATAAAAAAGAAAAGATTCTCCATGTTAAGAAAACAGTGGGAGTGGGAGGGGAAATTATCACAAATAAAGGAAAAGAAACACCATAAAAGCAGCACAACACATAAAAGGCCAGGTGCAGTGGTGCATGCCTGTAGTCCCAGCACTCTGGGGGGCTGAGGCAGGTAGGTCACTTGAGTCCAGGAGCTGTAAACCAGCCTGAACAACATGGTGAAACCCTGGTGAAAATTTTTGTATTTTCACCCTGGACAACATGGTGAAAACACAAAAATCAGCCAGGAGTGGTGGCAGGTGCCTGTAGTACCAGCTACTTGAGAGGCTGAGGTGGGAGGATGGCTTGAATCCGGGAGGTCGAGGTTGCAGTGAGCTGAGATTACTCCACTGCACTCCAACCTGGGCAACAGAGGGAGATCCTGTCTCAAAAAAGGAAAAAAATAAAAAACAAACCAAGAGTTATGTTCGCCTCATTTACCTTTGGTTACTGAATACCTAGAATTACCTAGTTTTGTCTTGTAAAAAAATTCCTAAATGCTGAAGGCAAAGAAGAGAAGATACGAATTGAAAATAAAGAATATCCTTATCAGGTGCCATTTTCAATCTTAATTCTGAACTTCCACAGAATCTCCATTTCCATACCGTCTCGTTGTCTTCTTCATCCTTCTCATCCTCTAAAAATCGGATTGAACTGACTCTGTTGACAGCACGCTCATTCCAGGCTTCATCAGAGACATCATTTACCAAGCTCTCCAGCGCACCACAGCGAGGCAGATTCTCTGCAGTGACAAAGACCACATCAGCAGGGAACTGCAGTTCATGTGACTGGTAAATGCTATCAACTTTGAGGCTGACAAGGCAGAATCTATACGGAGGACCAGAGGTGGAACACCAGAAATAAGGGGGAGCAAGTTTGGCTTTAAAAAACAAAAAACTACAAAATTCAATAAGAAAAAGAAAAAGGCCTGGGACAAGGTTGCCCTTTCTTTTTTAATGATGTATAATCATATTTGAGATCATACCAAATATCTGCTAAATTAATGTTTAATATTTCATCACAGAATGTCATCATTTAGAGCTCCTTTTAAAATAATTATGTTATACAACTTCAAAACCGTTCTGACAGTGATGTGGCTGCACATGTTGGACTTTGCTCAGTAACACACTCTACCACGTTTCTCTCTAGGGCCTGAAAGTCCTCCCCAAGTCCTCCCCCTGGGACTCCCATTCCCCCAGGGCACTCCGATTCTCTTCCACCAACCCCAGCTCTCATCAAAGGGTTTATTACCATTTTGATGTTAATACGAATATTCTGTTTAACCACACAATTTACAAAACAAAGATACAATGACTCAAAATAACTCACTGGCTTAAAAACAGTATGCCAGTGGTATTAAGACTAATCCTCTGAACTATCAGTTTGGATTTTAAGAGACTCAGTTACCTCTTTTAGAGGTATTATATTTTCAGCCTTAGCTATCACTCAAAACCAAAAGGCTGGTTATGGAATTTCAGACATGACAAACAGATATGAGCGTCCCTTCTTCTGCAAGGATGTAGGGTAACCTTCCTGGAAGAGTCCCACAGTGGCCTCACCTGAGCTGGCTCTAGGTGCAGACTGGAAATAATACAATCACATGTGGAAGTAAGAGGCCTTATGACAGACATTATGTCCTACTCATTCTCATGGCCCCGTGAATACTGTCCTTAAATTAAGTTCACCTTGACAAGTAGGTTCAGAAGGCAGCTGAGGAAGTAAGACACAGGTTAAAACCTTCTCTCCTGTGGTGTAGTCTGTGTCTGTCTGGAATGTAAGCAGAGGCTGGGACTGGTTGTCAGACAGCCACAGAGCCTTCAACTTCAAGGCAGTCAGGGATAAAGGCAGATGCAACAACCTAATTTTTAAAAAAAGGAGACATCACAACCTCAAATTTTGTAATCAAATCAATCCCTATCAATAAAATCAGGAAAAAAATTTAAAGGACCTTCCTGAGATCAGATTCAAAATGTAAAAATGATGTTATGTTAAGACACATGACATACTCTTTGCAAGTAGACTCTTCAGTAGGTTCCTGTGCTTCCCTTTTTCTGCTCTCACTTCTCCCATTAGAACCTCCAGATTATAAGGCAAAAGAAAAAGGGGGACATTATAGGACACAATTTTAGGGTCTTGTTCTAGGTTTCAATGTAAAGAGAGGAAAAAAAAGTCAAGGTGATTTTGGAAGGACCCAGAGGGATGAGTTCTCTACCTCCGATGGCCACAGCCTCACTGACAGGGCTAGTGTGAAGCTGTGAAATCACCTGTTTTATCAGGAGCACTTGATGAATCAGGCCAAGAGGAAGGAGATGCCTGGGGTGCTAAAGAGTTTAAGTTGCAGCCAAAATAAAGGTTAAACACCATTTTGCATGGACTCCATTTGCTTTCTCTAGGGAGATTATTTCAGGTATTCTACTGTAAACCTTTATCTCTCAGTTTCTAGAGGCTCTTACTTCTCAGGTTCCTAGGTGACAATTAATATCTACATCAGATTATTTCAGTTTCAAATGAGGTAGTACGTATAAAAGTACTTTAAATGTTATAATGTGACACCTAAAGATTAGTTTTAATATTTATGTTTGCACAAAGATTTCACAGACTGGCTGCAACCAGTAGAATCTATTTAGTAAAGATCACTGCCAGAAATCATAGGTGCACCTATATCCAGTTAACATTAGCAGGAAATCTACTTATACATCTTACCAACAGATTAATAGTGAATTATCAGACACACATACCATCTGAATTGACAGAACTTATGGGAAATAAACTAGAATTCTCTAAAGATATGGAAAGAAGCTGCATTCCAATAATACAAACTAATCAGAGTAAAAGCTAGGCATAAACGGGTTAAATAATGTAATAAAAGAAGTTTAAAAAATCAAAGAGTGCATAGAGAGTATTAACAACAAATGCATTATTAGCAAACTGTTCACAGTAACAATACATTTTGCAAAAGATTTCTGGGTTAGTTTCAAATCTGAGAAAATATTTTCTTTTCCTTAACAATCAGTCCAGTAAAGGCTTAGTCCATCTCATGCATATGTATTGGGTGCAATACTGAGGAAGTACTGTGAAGCTGTAACTTAAGTGGGAGTGAAGTTCTTAAGCCAGTGCATCCACGAGAACTGCACATGTTAGAGTACCTTGGAAAGACCATGAATTGTATAATATTTCACTAACGAGAGCCATATTGGGTGAGAAATACATATTTTTAAATCCTAGAATCCACCCAGTGCCACCATGTGCTCACACCAAGATAAGGACACCTGAGGGAACCTAAGGGAACAGCAGATTCACAATTCTGTTTCTTCTT
The DNA here is from genome assembly GCF_009761245.1 of Sapajus apella. Taxonomy (NCBI): domain Eukaryota; kingdom Metazoa; phylum Chordata; class Mammalia; order Primates; family Cebidae; genus Sapajus; species Sapajus apella. The sequence goes on along the minus strand of NW_022436981.1, from coordinate 11,443,156 downwards.
ACTCTGAGACATATGTTCGTTAAGGGATAGAACTGAACTATCTTGTGCTTATACAAAAATTCTTTCTCCTCCTAACCAAAGGATGTTGCATACATATAAATTCAAATGTAAAGAAGTTAAAAACATGTATTTTCCAGGTTCTCTGACAGAAATTTTTTAAATAGCCACTTTACACTGTTAAAGCTTCAAGTACATTAAACTCTTTCATTTTATTGAACAAAAATATAATTTCTTTTAACTTTTTCTCGTATATATTTTAAAAAAGGAATCAAGCTAACACCCACTAGAATGTTTAAAGTTTCAAGTATTGGGCAAGACACAGTCAGCATCTCTACCTGTCTTACTCATGAGAACATAGAGAAAAAAATCAAGACCTGAAAACTGGCACAAAGCACAGATACTCAAACATGGTCATTGTAACTTCTCAGACTAATAACTGGCTTCCCAGCTGAATGTTAAAGCAAAGTATAAATAAGAGGCTACATAGAGCATCAATAGTATTAATAAATAACAGCTTCTAAAGATGACAAACCATATGACAAAAGCCAAATAAATTACTAGACTCTACAACAACAAATCTTATCATCATATTAATGAGTTGCCTGAAACACCAGTTTTGCTGCAAAGAATCAAAGTGTCAGCTTGAATGTGACTGCTGTGACTGAATCCACACCACACATGAGCTGCCCACTGTCTTGTGGACAGAAGCATTGCCAGTGGTGTCCAAGAGAAAAAAAAAATGCCCTCTTCCCTGAACAGTCTGCCCATAGAGATTCTGCAGGCTGGCTGATCTCACTAACTCATTATAGCCTGGCGGCGAAAAAAGACATACACATGCTTTTCTGTCTTTCTTGGGTAAACCATTCCAGCTACAAGTCAGGAAATAGATGAAAAATATATTCCTGTTTTCCAAAGGAGCTAATAATACATTTTTGGTTTATTCTGGTACCTTCTGTACACTATACAATCAACACACAAGAAACCACAGCCCTTAGGCATCTCTGTGTTCTATTTAGGACCACATCCCCCCAGAAATAAAAAATGTGTGGTTACTATTCACGCCAGTGGTACAAGGACTAAAGCAAATGAATAACCATACTGTCAGTCTCTTGTCTCCAGTTACATCCATGACCAGCCCAGCCCCATGTGACCTTCCATGCCTGTGAACTACTACAGCAACTGCTTTCTCAAATTTATTTAATATCTAAGCAAGGCCTACTGATTAATATTAACCAGCGACTGAATATATCTTACAATGTGATGTTTCATCTTTCTGTTACCTTCTGCTAGAAGGTTTGGTCTTAAGCGAAGTTTTCAAAAATGTTTAAAAAAATATATAAATTGAGAACATAACTGGCAAAAAAATTAAATAATACTAAAATATCTACAATGAAAACTCCCTGCACCTCAAGTCTCATCTAGGAGAACTACTATTAATATTTGAGTATAATGCACAAATAAGTGATTTTTTTTCTCTTTTAGGAAAAAAAAAAAAAACCCCCCCCAAAATGAGGGCTTTTTTGTTGAATATTTTTCCCTTTCACTCAGTATCTTGGGTCTCCTTCTGTGTCACTGCACAGAAAAATAATATCTCATTCTTTGAATTCTTAATATTTCACAACAGTATGCTGTTGTCTTTTAAATTTTTTAATTTAAATTTTCGGATTGGGTAGAACATACATACATAGTACAAAATTCAAAAGTATAAACTATTTCCTATTTTTTAATTAACAGCCATTGTTTCTAATATTTGGTACTACTAATATTTCAAGTAATGAAGATCCTCAAATACCCGGTTTTGCACGCTTGGTGGATATTCCTATGGGAGAGAGTAAGTATTAAGGAATTTTGTGTTCTGTGCCTGAGTAACTGACAATATAAGACATCTTTTCCTTACTGTCACAGATGGTTTAATATTTAGTTTCCAAGTGACACGTTATAGTCATCCTTGCTATAATTTATCCTACCAAACAGCAAAAGAAAGTTTCTGGAAACTCACAGTGTAGGCTTCCAGCTGCCTTGTGTTATTTCCATATACTTGAAAGAAGAGGCAGAAGCTTCTGTTGTTGTATTTAGTATGATTTCCCATGGTATGACATTTCTGCAAGCTAAAAGGCTGACAAGTAGCCCTTTTATAAAAAATTAGTTTCTATACTGATACTTTAAAAAACTAGTGATTAAATATTTTAATGGGCTTAAAATTTGGTTATGAATCTATAAATGCGTGGATGAAACGACACACTTAACTGACTCAAATGGCAGCTATGTAACTCAACTTATGTAACTCAACTTTTTAATTGGGTTTTCTCCACCCTAGGCCAAGCATAATAAAAATTTAACTTTCTCTTTTTCTGAGAACTGGGGAAATGAGGCTTTCACACACATAGAAACAGTTTTTCGGCATCACAGCCATCTTTCTGCTTAAGAATTAATGATGCAAATTCATGCTCCTAGTGTGTGAAGAACCAACGAATGGGGACTCATTGAGTTTCTACTGCTAAAGATGAAAGATCAGGAAAGACGTACCCTTCTCAAGCTGTAAACGCATATGTTATGCTTAGTTCAGCACAAATCACAAATCTGAGGTTCAACTCTATTTAATCCTGGGTTCCAGCAACCAGTTAGTGGTCTTAAGAATCTATCAAGATGTCCTGAAAGCATTAACTTTTAAAAGGTGAGCACTCCCTGAGGCTATAACTCACCTCTAGATTCCAGCTGAGAACTGCTGTTTATTTAGCCATGCTGTCTATAATCCATTAGCAAGAATAAAAAATGGTGACCTGTGCCTGACCAAAATGACCAGCTAATCAGCACTCAGGAGACAGCCGCCCACTCTTTAGACTGCTGGCCTTTACCATGTAAGAGCATTGATCATCTTCTCCCAAGCAGTTGAATCTTTTTCTCCTCTCTAACCATACCGCACTCAAAAGCAATTTTTAATTCCTTCTGGCAAGGAAGTCTGTGATATAAGCCATTCTGCAGTGGCCTGCTATTCATCCCCCCCTAAAACTATTAACATTTTCACTCCATTGAAAATATTTACTGGACATCTGTTATGTGACAGGCGCTGTGATGGGACAAGTGATACAATGACACATAAACCAGCGTATCTAGCTTTAGGTAACTTCAGGCTTAGTAGGGTTACCAACATGACAACGGGCAATTCTCATATGGTACTGTGACTGCGATGGTAGGGGAAATTTCCCAAATGCAGATTCAGAAAGGAGGCATTCTGGAGAAGACAAAGCTTGAATGATGAAGAAGACAGCCAAGGAGCCAGAGAAGAGGGTCCCTGATTAAAAAAAAAAAAAAAAAAAGCCTGTTTCTGTTCACAGAAGGCACATATGACATTTGGGGTGCTGAAAATAGCTCAGAATGACTGAAACAAATGTATTCCGCGAAGATGAAGAACAGGCATATTCTAGAAACTGGCATTCAATCCAACATGACCTCTGCTCTGCAACTTGAGAAATGGTGATGCTGTGGCCTTGGGGATACTAGTCTGGCAGCTCTGAACTTTTTTTGGATTATGAATCATCTGGAGATTCCGACATTAGCTGTAAACACTTCCCTACATACACAATTGTGTTTGTATTTTCAGGGGGTTCAGAGTCACCAGTAGATTATATCAAGATCCCCTTAGTTAAAACTGAGTTCAAACTCATTTGCACTCACTTTGCAGGTGAGGAAATTCTGAAGTCCATGAAGACTTCCAAAAGCTACTTAGAAGAGCTAAGCCACAACCCGAGTCTCCCCGTTCTCAGGCCACAGCTCTTTCCCTGACATCATTGTACTGTTGTTCTGGGAAGCATTTCTACGAAAGTGTCCACTGACACTTTGCCTGGGCAAGGAAAACCACCATGCCCAGGTTTTCCCTAACCTTGTCTGCTCCACTGGGCTCAAGCACTCTACCTGCATACGAAGAACTCCCTGGGGTTTAAGGCATTTGAAAAATCGCGATTATATTCTGTAAGATAAAGCGAAGACAAAAATTTGAAGATGCACTGCGAAGATTGGGATGGGTGTGCATTTGTTTCTCTTAAGCAAAGCAAACCACAACAGGCTTACCTGTTCCCTGCCAGATCCAGGACATGAAGTTCTGTCGCCTGCGACACCTCTGCAGGTATCCGAGTTAGTCTATTGTCACGCAAACAGAACACGGTGAGGCTGCAGCACCCTCCGATCTACAGTGAGAAAGAAAATACAGCATGTTTTTCAGTTTTCTGGGGGAGATGGAGTAGGATCAGAGTAACTTGTTTACCAAACAGTATAAAAAGGATACATAAACTTATACTACATAACTCACTGGTCTCACTGATGACCAACAATCACTAATTTAAATCATACAAAACACAGCCCCATATGTTCATAAAAATCTCTGCAAAATGATAGACGTACATGTTCTAAATTAAATCAAGAAAATCAATGATACGGTTTAAAAATTTTATTCTTAAGAGGAGTCATTTTTCCACTGCTCATATCTAACACAGCTGCGTCTGTGAAATATGTTAACCAAACTATACAATCCAGAAAAATACTATGTGGTAATATGGAAGTTTAACAATTCTAGTTTCAAAAGTTAGGCCAAAGGTGATGCTGATGCACACATAATTCAAGACTTCCCCATTATATTAACGTCAGCATTCTCAGTGTTCCTTTTTATTTTTCAAAAAAGAGGGATATCTTACAGATGATACAGTACATTAATTTCCATCATACATCTTTTAATAGTTTTTGGTCATTCACAAATTAATGTGGTAAATTCACTTTTTTTGATGAATGTAAAATCAACAGTATTTTCACAAAAAGTGAACTGAGTAAATCCATACATCCATTTCTTCAGCTATGTTCTGCTCACAAAAGCACACAAATCAACATCAGCATCCACACCAAATTTGATTACTTTTTTTTTTTTTTTTTTGCAATTTAAAGGTAACTGAGCTTTGTATGTGTCTGGTCTTCAAAAAAGAACATAAGCACACACACAAAAAAATCCAATAATTCTCTTGAACAAATTGGTAGTGGTTTTTACAGTCAGGAAAACTGAGTCAAGAGGGTGGAAAAATAGCTCTATCCCAGACACAACATTCTGCAGGACTCCATAAAGTACTACATTCTTCTTGTATTCACTCTCCTGACTAAGGGCAACTGCTAGAAAAGGCTCATGAAGGAACCTATTGATGTCTCTCCAACACATGGAAAAATACTACTGCAGACCCTCCCGCCTGAGGAAGAGAACAAGACTTGAATGGTCAATGATATCTGAATATACCCTCTGCCCTTTTCTATTTATACATGTGTTTCATATATGTATATAATATCCTAAAAAGCAGAATACATATTTGTGAATGGCTACATAATTACCTTCATACACAATCTTTTTATTTCCTCCCTTAAAAATGTAAAGATTTTAAAATAATGTGTTGAACCACAATATTTAACCATAATGTATGTAAAAGAAAAATAAATACATAAGTAAATGTAGACTAACGTTTGTCTCTGGTCATGCAGAAAGCACCCAGATATGTAGAAAGGCTTTTAGACTGCCCCCTTTAGTCCCTGCATTCACATATTTTTCATCCCAGCAAAAATGGTCTACTCATTATACTCTAAACACGTTTTATATTTTTGATCCCACTGTTTTTAATAGAAATGCCTTTCTTTTTAAAGCTTACCAATGATCCAAAATTAGCTAAACATCCTCTATTCCTCCACAGAGTCTTCACAAAGCCCTTTGGTCCACATAATAAAATGCTCTCTGCATTTATTTCATTATTACGGTCTAACTCTCTGACAGCACAAAATACCACATGAAGAACCCTAAGATCATTTAACTGAGTTACTGTTTAATTTGTACATGTTTATGTACACTCAGAGTGCTTGGCATAGTATTCATCCTATCTACCACCAAACACAGCCTCTCTGCCCACTAAATTTCTCATTTACATATGTTTATACATTTTGTTTACTTAATTGTGAAAGACCTCTACTTAAAAGTTATCTGCCTCTGTGTGTAGCAGCGAAGACAACAAAACTCTTTTTTGTTCCAGTAAGAATCACCAGAGTAGCCTCTCCTAGGTTTTATAAATGTGTAGCCCCAATATAGCATCCTATAAGAAATGTGCAACTGGATTTTTCTATGGCTGAGCACATCCTCCCTCCCTTGAGGAAGGCAGTCATCAGTTCTACTCAGCTGCCCAGAAATATCATGGAAGAAAAGCAATCAAAACCCTGATCCTTTTGATGATCAATATTAGTAGAGTCTCTGATAAATTTAGACAATCCTGACAAAGATCTATTCATAGGAAAGAATGAGTAGGTTCCCCTGGACACCCTTCCTGCACCCCTACTCCAGGTCGAGGAGCTTCTGAGGGAGGCTGGGGTTCAGGAGTATGGTGGAGGGCTTCCAGGTCAGCATTTGGCTAAGGCTGAAGACCACCCCCCACCCCAGGAACCTGACCTAGCTTTGAAGCAACAGGATTTATGTGTGACCCAAGGAAGCAAAGCAGATAATATTATTTATATGATCATCTGGATGGGACAATTAGCTCCTGGAAGGCATATGGAGCTGGGACTGCATTGTAATTCTGGGCATCTTGTCATGAAGCTATCCACCACCCTCCCACCACAACAACCTGCAAGAGGGGCCCTACTGCTATACCATGTGAACATTTTCAATTTGTATCATGTGTATAAATGTAGTCAAAAAATTAATTAACTTCATTAAAGTGGGTCAGAGGGAACTCTAAATAAATGTTCTGAACAAGTTAAGATCCTGTAATCATTTGGGAAGACATAGTGTAAACTTCAATGAGGTGTGTGAGCTGTCTACTGTGTTTATTGTTTCATTTTTCTTTTTTCTTTCCCACTCTAATCTCACACCCATTTGAGATGTCAAGAGGTGGAAAACAATTGCGTACGAGAGCCTCTTTGGCCCTCTGGGTTGTCAAAGCAAGCAGTGTGACCTCCTGATCTCTATTGTCTGTGGTTTTTTCAAAAACAATGCCAACAAAGAGCACATGTTGTTGCAGAGTATGCTAGGGATGCCTTAATCACCCAACAGAGGCACATGCTGTCCCAGCAAACATTCACACAAACACAGCCCTCTTTCCAAATCAGCCAGGAAGGGATGGCACAAACCTTTGGTTTTTAGAAAAGATTATTAAGCATTCAAACCCATAAATGAAAAGATATAGTTCCTTATAGACGTCAGAGGGAGATGCGGTATGACGGAGGGAGCGGATGCTTTGAGATCATACAGACCTGGGCTAGAATTTAGATTCAGTCATATGTTTTGTGGGTTTGGGTATGCTACTTTAACTAAAAGTAACAATAAGGATTAAATTAACTGAAACCACATATATAATGTGGTACCTATCATAGAAACTGGCCTATTGCTGCTGCCAAATAAATGTGGTAGCTTTTTTTTCCCCCAGGAAGTAAAAACCTCAGATCCAAATGATGAGTGCAATCAACACCTGAATATCTACTATGTTCTTAGAACTGTGCTGATGCTGGCAGTCTCTTTCCTGAACTTACCTGAATGTCTTAAAAAAACCATCTCCTTAACGATGTATCACAGTGACATTTTGTTTTAATAATAGTGAAGACTGACATTAGTTCGGCATTTTACACATCATTCATATATATTTTGGCTTTCCCTTTTGGGTTCAGGAGGCAGAGTTTACAGGTTCCTTAGTGGTCATCAGGACAAAATGTCTGTATCACTTAGACATTCTGGGAAGCAGAGTCACTGTTTAAATAACTTATCACCAGTTACACAGGAAGCTGATATTTTTAAGCCTCCCTTAAACCTCATAATAGCACCTTCCCAGAATACAAAGGGTTGGACTTGGATTCTCTGAGAATTATAGAATATAGCTGAGAATCTTTGTCTAGCCGTTTTGTGTCTCTCTTAACTCAAAATGATATTGTACTTAGCTGTTAGGCACTGATCTAACCTATCCCAAGAAAATAGGATCTGAAGATTATTGAGCAAACCTCTGCTCAGGTCAACTTTCACTACGTGTTAATTGCCTGCAGGTTAGCTCGCCCTAGGGGGAGATCATTGGACAGATTCAATAATTCTAAAAGGGAGCCTATGTTAGTCATCTTTGTTTATATTCCATTTTTTAAATGCTTACTTTAAGTGTAAGGGAACTTCCACTTTCCTTCAGCATATTCCTTCTAATATTATTTGGAAGGAAAGTGGAAGTTCCTTTTTTTTTTGAGACGGAGTTTCGCTCTCGTTACCCAGGCTGGAGTGCAATGGCGCGATCTCGGCTCACCGCAACCTCCGCCTCCTGGGTTCAGGCAATTCTCCTGCCTCAACCTCCTGAGTAGCTGGGATTACAGGCACGCGCCACCATGCCCAGCTAATTTTTTGTATTTTTAGTAGAGACGGGGTTTCACCATGTTGACCAGGATGGTCTCGATCTCTTGACCTCGTGATCCACCCGCCTCGGCCTCCCAAAGTGCTGGGATTATAGGCTTGAGCCACCGCGCCCGGCCTATTTGTAACATAATTTAACTTACATCCCATTGGCAAAAAAAAAAAAAAAAAAAAAAAAATGTGCAATAAGCAAAATCTGGCCAAAATGCAATTTGAATAGAAATAACATGAAGCATAATTTTAGAATCTCATCATCTATGGCATAATATTCAAATGTTCCCTACTTCATAAATATTTTTTGAAATCTGTGGCTTTGGGATTCTTTGAATTCTGGGGCCACTGACATCAAAATATCCACTAATCACTATGGAATTCTTTTTTTTTTTTGATTATAAAAAAGTACCTCTGATTGATTAGAAAATAAAAACCATACATACACACACAGGAAAGCACAATGGAAAAAAAATCAAATCTTACCACCAAAGGATAATTAGTATTAACACTATGAGGTGCAATCTTCCAGTACCACTTGCCATGCATTGGTGATTATATATATGCACTTTAACAACGTTTCTAAGACGACTTTTATTGACCACAGTTATTTCCTTCTATGGATGTATCACAGATTATTTAAGAAACTGCCCAGGTTAGACAATGATAGTTAGGTCTACCACTTCTTTGCTGTGTGATTCTAAGCAAGTTACTTAACCGCTCTCAGTCTTAGTTTCACAATCTGTTGGACATTGATAATGATTTACCTACACCTCACAGAACTGTGGTGATAATTAGATAAGAATAAGTACAAAAGCCCTCAGCACTGTGCCTGGCACATGTTAGCTGTCCCTTTGCATACTTGGTATGGTGCCTGGAACATGAGAGCCGTTCCTATGCATAATGTGAGAAATATTCTTGTGCATCATTCTTAGTGTATATCCATGAATGTTTTCCTTGAAGTGGAATTGCAAAATCAAAGGGTATACATGTTTCTAAAGTTTTTACTGTTACCATATTTCCTTCCAGAAAGTCATAATAATTTATATTTATATGACAATATACACTTCCCTCTACCCTTGCCAAAATTTGGTATTATTAATTTTTTGTGTGTGAATACTGATGAGGCTGAAATTGTTTCACATTAGTTGTCATTTCTATTTGTCCTTCTGTTGATCACTTGCTGGTTTTTGTGAAAGTTTCTTTGTTTTTGTCCACTTTTCTATAGTAAGTACATCTTTTCCTCATTGGTATAAAGAAATTCTAATAGAGTAAAGATAGATCTCTCATTTAAGATACTTAAAAATCTCCCAACCCCCTTTCAAAAAGGTAAAGGCTATCTTACCTTCTTGAAGATCAGAAATCTAATTTCAACAAATCCACCAACTATTTTTTTATGATGTATTTCAAGTTTAGGAATGCCTTCTCCATCTTGAAATCTGATGGTCAACTATATTTTATCTCATATTTTTATATTCTATATTATGTCTTTAATCAATAATTCATTTTAGAATATAGGAAACTTACACTAAAAGAATTTTAAATTGTAATAATAAGAGGGCAGAAAACTATCCACAAAGTGGATATCACCACCATTTCTGAGCACCATAGTAATATTTATGGGTAATTAATATTTACAGGTTGTCTGATTAAAAAAAACTTTGGTGAATGATCTGCAAATGCTATCTTGTCTCATTTGATTGGGTAAGTGTGGCTTAGTTGGCATCACTTCCATTTGGACTTAATGGAAGCAAAAAGAGAAAAGGACTCTAAACTTGGACATAAGCTCAATTTCTTCTAGCCAGAAACTCGTTATGGTCTGGCTCTTGTTCATCATACTCATGCTCACACATATAACACCAACTCCATCTATCACGAATCAATCATACTACTGCACAGTATGTTCCTTAACCCCTCTCTTCACCAAAACTATGAGTTTTTAAGGAATCTCCTTTTCCCAGAAGTATATATACTTAAGCAACAGGATGAAAAATATGAGACACAAATAAGTGACTTAAAAAATCAGAGGCATGCCAGGTGTAGCAAATAAAGCAAATCTAGCCTTTCTGTTAGAGACAGATTTGTGCCGACAAACTTACAATTTAGTGAAGACAGATGAGCTGCCAAATGATACCTTTTAGAATTTCTGAATAACTTAAAATGTAATTCACAGAAAAGCATTCTTTTAAGAGTGAATAATCTGAACAAACATGAAAAACAACACATAACAAAATAAGGTTCCAGGTCATGCAGTCATTTAAAAAAACAAAACAAAACTGAATTTAGAGGAAAATGTCCAATATTTTACAATGAACAGCACACAAAGCAGTCAGCCGATTTGAATCTTCATGCACTTAAGAAGCAAAATGGAAGTTAGAGATGCAACTGTGGTCTGAACAATACTTACAAGATAACAAGTTTACCTGACTTTTCTAAATTTCCAAGCAGCTAACAATTAAGAAAACAAAAGACATTCATTGATTTGCAAATGTTTACTACAAATAACACCACAAAACACAAACAGAATCCATTATTTGTGACCCACACAGTACAAATATTTTCCCCTCAATCATTTGGGGAAAAAAATGCAAATAAATGCTGCTACAGACTAAGGAGCCGTGCCCTAAAACTGGCAACACACAATACTATAAGAAAACTTTTTTAAAAGAACAAAATATGGAAAGAAACTACACAGCATACCAGACCAATGGCAATTAATACAACTATGGGTTTTTGGCATATGAATTGAATCGGTCAGCATTTCAGTTTAGATATGTATGCAACTTAATTGTTGAAGAGAAAGCAATAATTTTTGGAAGAATCCAATGGGGAAAATGCAAGATTCGATCAAATGGCATCAAGCTTGGAGGCAGAGCTAGCATACACACAATCACAGGGCCTACCACACTCCCTGCGTAGAGACTCACGACGTGACAGTGCTTCCTGGGCCAACGTGATGCAATGAGAGGTCAGGAGCTCTCAGTGGTTTGGCCGCTCAGCACCGATGGTAACAGGCAAGCACTCAACCATTTCTGTTGGGCATCAAACTGTCACCCTCAGAAGAATTGTAGACATGTGCTCAGCACGTTTCCTACTCTGGAAGCTGAGTGTGTGTGGGTAGGAGGTGAGCCAGAAAAGATCCAATTCCTAAAAACCTAACATTCTCTGCTTTATCAGAGAACTGAAGGGAAAGGCACAGACTATTTCTTTCTAAAACGCCAGAAGCCAGAAAACGCCAGATGCCAATCATAACTTCTTAGAGAATTATTTCTAAAACACCAGATGCCATCATAGTTTCCCAGAAAATGGACAAAATATAACTAAAATGATTAAAGTTAGAAATATTTTCGTAATATTTTACTTTTCACATCATGAAAAATTGTCCTAGTAAATTTAGTGGACGTATAGCATGGACTAGACATAACCATCTAATCAGAACATGTGTGTGTTTTAGTCTTTTAAGGTGAAAAGAGGACTGATGCTGAAATGACGGTGAAAGTTTTATGAAAGTAAATTTCCAAAGTTCTCGTCTAGAACATAATCTTGTGAAAGAGAAAGTGAGAGGGTCAGGGAAGCTGGGATGGGAGGTGAAACTTACTGGGAATTAACTAAACCTAAAAGTGCTCTCCTCACAATCTGCCTTGAAAATACACCTGAGATGTATTAATTTTCTGTAGTGTCCAAACCGAAGATACTTTGGCCTTTTCTTAACAAATCAGGGGCTTGCCTTACCTCAGGGTGACACAGATGGAAAGGCTGGGCTGAGCCTGCGTTACCTAATGGTCACATCTTAATTGGGAAACTCATCTTTGGAGTCAGGTTCTACCAACTCCTAGCTATGTGAGCCATAGTAGGAAAAACTACTCACTGGCCTAATTTTCCTCACCCATAAAATGAAATCATCAACATTGCAAAAGCTGTTGTAAGGATTCAATAAGTACAATAAATATTTGAAAGCACCTAGTACAGTGCCTGGCATTAAAAAAGGAAGAAAGAAATCTTTCCTACATCTATATGTGTGTTTACATGTCCAATCTACTATCGACGTGCAAGTGCTATTCAGCAAGAGCAAATTTAATGGTTGAAAATATCAGTTTTGTATTTTGGTTTATTGCTCAGAAACTAGAAAACACCTTTTCTAATTAGTAGAATGTCTTAGTTGTGTCCCAGTTTAGCTGAGAAACAGACTTAAGTCTTTTAGCCAGAAACAGTTTACTTAGATGCCAATATTCATATTAAGTATGTTTCAGAATATGATCATGTTTATAGTAAATCATCTCATGTCTCCATTTAGAAATGCTGGCCACCCTACCCAGGGAGAAGCCTGGGACACAGTGGGCAGAACATCAAGATGAGGAAAGGAAAGAGGAAGTTCAGATACCCTGAGACACAGCTCTAGGAAAATAAGAACCCCTCATGTTCTTACTGGTTGGATGGCAGCTTTGAAATTATTCCAAAATGGATGTTAGAAAAGGTAAAAACAGAAATATGAAGCAAACTACACCTGGCCAGTGATCACATCATACAAGGAAATACCATACCTTTCTAGATGAGGACCCAGCAAAGAAGAAGGGTCCAATAGCTAGTTTTAGGCCTTATTGCCAATTTAAAAAAAAAAAAATCAAGCTCAGTATTATCTTTCTCCAACCAAGCTCTTCTAGTGCCCAATAGAAAGTATGCCTTCTTTTTTAAACACACAAGACACCTCCTTGTCTGACCTACTATAAGCTTCCTCCTCATTGTCAGCATTTCCATCTCCCTCGTCAGAATTTAAATGCCTTAAGTCCACCTAGTTACTCTCCACAACAGATAGTGACGTCTCATTTTCTCATGCTTAGACCACTGACCAAAAAAAAAAAAAAACTAGGAAGCAGGCTTTAGCCTCCCAATTCACCTTCCTCTATGTGTACGTCTTTGTGAATAGTTTGTTCACTCTCATTCATCCAAAACATGAACATGCCCAAATGTGCAATGTAAATCTCTGCCCAGAAATATGGTTGTATTAAGATCAATTTTTATAATTTCAACTGCTTATGGGACAGAGCTTAACTTTACATTAAATTCAAAAATCAAACCCAAAGTCATCCACTTCCTCTGCCAAACTCCCAAATTATCCATTTCTGCCAATGGTGTCACTATTCTCGGCATGTCAAGGCCAAAATGTCAATCTCTTTCTTTCTACCATTTAAAATCCTATCAATTCACCTTTCCTAACTCTCCTAAATGTTACTGATGACCATTCTTTGACATAATTCCTCCAGTCAGCTTTATACTCACAGATTAGAATACACACCTTTAAAAAACAACACATACGTCTTTGCAAAGCATGACATTTTTGATCCTTTATGTACTATTATTTCTTCATAATTATTATCATGTGACTTCTCTAAAAGCACATACCTCTTTTGGTAAGGACACTAATTTATTTCTGTCTGCATTCAAGTTGCTCAACTTCTTTAGTTTTCCAATGCTTTTAGGTAGGGTCTGTTAAAATGACAATTTCATTATTAATTTAACACATTTTTAACATGACTTACAGTAAATAAGATTTTTGCAAGGACCCAAAAAATATAATCTCATCCAGCAACAGAAGCAATAGTTCTTGCTGAGTATTAGATATTTGTAGTATTCACTTAGGGGGCGCAACATTAAGAATTTTGAATTTTTGTTAAAATGATAGTCTGCTTTAAAAGAATGAAGGCAAAAGTCGAGAACTGGGAAAAGGGAAACATCTTGTAAAGGGAAATAAATGCTGTTCAACTCAAGTAAGTAAGAATTTGCACCCTCAAGATTCATTCCTGCCCCACCTGCACCTTCACGGACCACACTGGGACAGTGGCTTAGATGCCGGTGGAAGCCAGAGCACTGGAGCAACAGGGCAGGGAATCAGCACCTGGGGGAGCTGCTGCATGGGCAGGGAATCAGCACCTGGGGCAGGTGCCGCATGGGCAGGGAATCAGCACCTGGGGCAGGTGCGGCATGGGCAGGGAATCAGCACCTGGGGGAGCTGCTGCATGGGCAGGGAATCAGCACCTGGGGCAGGTGCCGCATGGGCAGGGGAAGGTGAGGGCTATAGGGATGGGCGAAAGGTGAGCATCCTGGAGTGGGGAGCAGAGCTCTACCGGAACCGGGCTGGTGCCCACATGGGGGTCTTCAACACTACAGTACAATCCAGTGGTGATTATTATTTTTAGAGTTGTTATGATTACTATTGGTAAGCCTAAAGTCACAAAGCAGGACTGGAAGATTTTGTAGCTCCCATCACACCTGCCAGAGCCTGGCTGCTTGAGCTGCCTGGGGGCTGCTGGGCTCCCCACCCTCGTCTGTGCGCTCCATCCTATCTTGCTGTCCTTTCTGCTCTTTCCACCTAAAAGAGCATTACTTACTCTATTTATAGAGAAAGGAGAAAAGTGAAAAGGAAAAGGAAAAAGAGGCTTAAAAAAAAACAAAGTGACCAAATGAAGATGGAGAAAAGAAGAGGGAAAAGTAGGAGAATAAACTGAAGAAAACAGAGTGGCTGTATGACAAGTGAAAGAGGGGGGAAGGCGAAGAAGTGACAGCTGAAGGATGGACAAAAGCAGAGGGGGCAGCAGAACAGGGAAAGACAACTGAGGTCTGCTGCCACTCTGCCCACCCACCCTTTGCCAGGGGGTACATGCATCACCCCTGCCCTTGTCTGGTGGAAGCCTGGTCCAAGTGGAGGACCCCTACAGCCCCCTCCACCCCCAAGTTCTTATAAGAAGCAGCCTTAACCAGAGCCCATCAGATGCCATCCTCTAGCTCCCCGATCAAGAGTGTTTCCCAGCCCCCATCCTGCCAAGGCTTTTCCAGGCCAACCTCTAACTCTTTACTCTTCTCTCCTGCTCTTCCCATTTCTTCAAAGAACGCAGGGAGAGGCCAGAGGAATCCTGACAAATATTCCCGGTGGTGGTCTCTGGGCACCACAGCTGGGGCAACAACACATCCAGCGAGAGCAGCTTATCCCCACACCTCACTGGAGATGTCTGTGAGGCATGTGTTCATTCCCTATATTCGAAGCACCACAACTGGGACACAGGCTCAAGAGGGAAACCTAAGCACCACTTTCTTTGCTTAAGCAGGTTAAAAACTGATCTTTAGATCATATATTTGCTTTGCAAGATCCTTTTGGGATGTAATGTGAGGAAATTTCCATTAAGTCCACTCAAATCACCAGTAAGTAGAATCTGCTCTAGTAAGTCTTTATGATATATGTGCAAACCACACTCACCAGGAGCTGATTTTCTGTAAGAACTAACTCAGTGAGACTTTCACAATCCCCAACTGCTTCAGGCAACTGTGTGAGTCTATTCTGATCCACCTTCAAGATTGACAGTTTCTTTAGTTTTCCTGTAAAAGCATTATTATTATTAAATTCATTAGTAACAATTGTTTTCCTAATCACTGCTTGGAATTTCCTATTTGCTGTTCTTTTCATTTTAAACAGTTACTTATTTTTTCTTCAGCTTTTCACATTATGAAACTCTAACACTTTCATTTAGATCACTAAAGGTTGGGAGTTAAAATAATGTTTAGAATATTAAAAACATTCAGCAATTAGAAACAAAACACTTAAAAAAGCACAAAAACATCGCATCAAAGCCAAGAAATTTACAGAAAAACCAAACAGCTTTCTCTGCATGGAGGTGTTTCATGCACACAGGAGACTTTCATTTTACTCCAAGAATTATCCTTACCATAAACAAAAAAATAAATAGTTTATTAAATCACCTATGAATGAAAATGACTCGGTGAAGATCCCTACAGTGAGGTATTTCTATAGGTGCAGAATAAAGCGGTAACCTCTGGAAAGCCATATTAAGGACAGAGTCTATGTCACTCAGGGCTGGAAGACTTGACGCCCTGGTGATACCCACTATCCATGGGAAAGAAGAAGAAGTCTTGCTGCAGCCTCCTCAGAGTCTTCACTAGCAAAGTCATTCAGATCCTCACTTCAACAACTCATGGGATTAAGCCTACAGAGCAGGTGCCCTTCATTCCCTACTGAGTGGCTAACACACTGACACTTTCTCCACTACATCAGAAAACAGTCTCTTGGCTGGGTGGGGTGGCTCATGCCTATAATCTCAGCACTTGGTGAGGCTGAGGCGGGTGAATCATGAGGTCAGGAGTTCGAGACCAGCCTGGCCAATGTAGTGAAACCTCGTCTCTACCAAAAATACAAAAAATTAGCAAGAGTATGGTAGCACATGCCTGTAGTCCCAACTACTTGGGAGGCTGAGGCAGGAGAAGTGATTGAACCCGGGAGGCAGAAGTTGTGGTGAGCCAAGATCGCACCACTGTTCTCTAGCCTGGGCAACAGAGTGAGACTCTGTCTCAAAAAAAAGAAAAAAGAAAACAGCCTCTTTTGTAACACAGACATAAAGCAGGAAAGAAAAATAATGAAAGTTACATTTTGCCTTGTGTGCAGCCACAGAACAAGACAGGAGAACTAACCAATTCTTAAGCTCTTTATTTAGCATAATCAATAGCCTAACACTGTTGTTGGACGGTTTCCACCTACCCTCACTGTCAGGAGACCCACTAGCATTTTCTGCAGGGTATACTGAATAGCACAACCAAGCACTGAAACATCTTACCCCAACAGAGAAGTCTCCTGGCAAATGGTCTTCTAGCCTCTCCTTGAATACTTCTAGTGACAGGGTACTCATTTCCTCACTATGCAACCCAAACTAATTTGTGCCATATCTTTGTTTTTGTTTGTTTGTTTGTTTTTTAGAGACAGGGCCTCTCCCTATTGCCCAGGCTGGAATACAGTGGTACAGCCATGGCTCACTGCAGTCTCAAACTCCTGGACTCAAGCAATCCTTCCCACACCCACTGGGCTTCTGAGTAGCTAGGACTATAGGCATGTGCCACCCCACTTGGCTAATATTTTTATTTTTTGTAGATATGATGTCTCACTATGATGCCCAAGCTGGTCTTAAACTCCTGGCCTCCCATAGTGCTACGATTACAGATGTGAGCCATGCCCAGCCATTCTTGCCTTTTAAAGCTCTTTCTTAAATGAAATTGAGCTTCACAATCCTTTCATTTTGCCCATTGAAACAGAAAGCTGTAATATATCTCTTTCTCTGGCAGACAGTCCTTCAAACTTTTGAAGTCAGCCATCTCATGCTTGCTGCTGCCCATTCTAAGCAACAAAACACATCCAGTCTCTACAACCCTTTTCAGATGCCATAAATGATTCTCAGTGAACTTCTCTGCATAGAGTCAAAATCCCCATTGATTTTCCAGCTGGTTTTAACCAAAATGCAATGTCTGAATTTCTACTGAAATTTTCATCTCAACCACATACCATGGAGGAAGTGGTCCTCTGCCATACAACTTCTCCTACTACTAAACATCTTTCAAAAACTTCCTTTGATGTTTTGAATAAAAGTTAAAGACAGCAATCCTATGATAGCTTCATGGTTAAATATAGTCGCTTACAACTTCTAAGTGGCTTTGCTCCGACAGAGCTCCCAAGTCCGTTATCTGTTTATACCTTCTCTGCGTTTATTTTCTCACATTGGACTAAGTTCCTTAATAGTAAAGAAAATGTTTGGATTGATTTTTTTTTTTAAGAAAATAGCACAGGATGATTAAAGAATTATCAATGAATTAAAAATGCCTCAATTCGATGACACCACTCTTCCCTCAGCAGCACCTTCCCGGGGTCATGCAATAAGTCAAAGTTATTTTCTCATAAACTATTTAAAACACCAAATTAGAAATTTCTTAGTGACTGCTCATATGACTTACACACAGTTTATTATTTGGGGTAATCCCTCATGAAATCATTGAGAGAAGACACAGATGAAATAGAAATGAATCGATGATTAAAAGTAATCACAGCAGAAATAGATACCAACCCAGGATGACAGACACATCTGTAAATAGAGAAACTTCTGTTGTAATAAATACTCTTTGCTTTCTTTCTTTAAAAACAAACAGCAAGGAGGCTTTAAGGAGCCACATCCCCAGCATCTGAAAATGGTGACCAAAGGATCAAAGTGTGCTCCAAATGCTCAAGACGACAGCCGGCAGCATCTTTAGCAGTTAAGTATTTCCAATGCTTACCAATGCCATCCGGAATAGTTTCTAATAAGTTCTGGGAAATGACTAAATCCGTTAATGAAGTCAGGCCACTGATTTCTTCAGGAAGTCTTTCCAACCTGTTTTCAGAGACATCTAAGCACAGCAGGTTCTTCAGATTTCCTATTTCCTATAACAACGACATGGAAAAATAAACACACGCTTAAATCTGCCACAGTGCAGAGGCATTAGTTCCAGTGATTTTTCACAGTCAAATCCCAAGGCAGTCCTAAGGATGTTATCTTTAGCATGAATCCAAATGTGAAAGCAGGGCCAAATTCCTAGATCCCTCCCAATGAAAGTGGGAAGTTGTATGAATCACAGACATGGAGCTGGGAGGGACGCAAAGCCCTATATCTTTCAAGCAGGTCAGGAATCATTCCCACCTAATAGGTGAAGATACAGGAGAACAAACAGCTGCAAGGTCACACAATTAGAAATGAAAAAGGAGGCTAGAATCCAGCTTTTCAAGTTTGTAACTATCTCTAGTAAGCAGCTTACACTGCAGGGTGACCCTGGGATTTCCTCCGGTAAGAATCTAGCTGATTTGTATTTTCTTCCATGACAGGTAGCACTTGCTGGCACAAACATCAGTGCAATTGCTCCCCAGCAAAACTGGGGCATACACATCTATCCATATCTTTAACACTGAAAGAAATATACTGCCCTTAGTGAAGAGTCTACCAGGATAAGGTAAAGCACCTCTATGAGTCTAACATTCTATTCAAGACCTACCTTTCCTTCCAGTCCCAAAGTGCAAGCTTTCTCTCTTATCGCTGCCCCTACTTTTCCATTCCACTTCCCAGTATTAAACCTTATTCTCATTACTCCCTAACCCTGACTGACAGCTCTGCCTCTTGGGCTCTAGTCTTGACTCCCCATACCTAAAACAATTCCATAAACTATGCTTCCTCATTTCCTTCCTGAAACACAGCTAGCTCTAGTCCTATAATAGGACCACCTTTTATTCAAAAAAACATCTAGTGACTCCCTGATGTCTACGTAAGTACAAATTCCTCCATCTATATTTAATTTGGTCTGATCTCTTTTTCTCAGCTTATCATCTACCTGATACTGCCTTATGATCCTGTCCCTGTATTTCCTGTCTAAAGGAAACTAGACTACAGTTCTACTAATTTCAGGCCGGATCCATGAAGCTGTTCCACTCTTCATTAATTCCTTTTAACAATGCCATTGTATCTTTCTCTTTCCATCATCATTGAACATAAGAAAAATCATTCTAATTATTTGAGTTTTTGATGTGTTTAGTGCTGATTTAACACAAGTTTATACTATAGGAGCAAACGAGATTTTTAAATAACCATTCATAACACAATCATTAGAATTTTAATTTCTTTGTGTTTAGAATATCACACGTTGCACAGTCATTTACACACATCTGAACATACATAACTCTTTCCCCTTTATGTCCCACATCTGATGTTTTATTACTTTCCTTATAATGTCATGGTATTTTTCTCCCAACCTTTGACTTCTAAAGTAAATAGCATTCTCTCAGTCAGGATTCTCCACATATTTCCTAGAGAAATCTAAGTACCAGTCGAACTCTACCCACCAGAGTTGCTGATCTGTCTCCTTTTCCCAACTGTGGCCAAGATCTCATCAACAGACTTAAAGTAGTTCCCTAGTTCCATTAGTCATTAGGTGACATTACGGTAACTTCAGTTCTATAACTATGACTACTAAAAATTTACTATAGCGCTTTCTTCTAGTATTAGGGTTCCCTGCATTGATATGCTATTCCCCACTAAAAGTACAGAGCCCTTCACAACTGGTCACATGAAAAACTGGCTATGAAAGACACAAAAAAGCAAAATTCAGTAACAGCTGGAAAAATACAAGAGGAAAATGCCTGTTGGTTTTTGTTTGTTTTAGGTTTCCCAGTTTCTGTCTCAGAACGTGGGCCTCTCTGCTAAGACTCCACAAGATGACTGTGCACAGAAGTCTACACAAGACTCCACTTCATTTGGGACATGGTTGTCCCACTTGGGAACAGTAGGAAAAGCCTAAACCCTATGACATGCCAGCTAAACCATAGCAACATTTGGAAAAATATGAAATAAAAGCATTTAACATTGCTTTTACATGAACTATTATGGGGCAAAATGTGGTCAAATTATCCCAAAGCACTTGGGACGTCACAGAGTGGCAAAAAGGTATATCATCAGAAACATGGGTCCTGGCAATTTATTAATCTGCTGGGCTTGAAGTAAGCTATATGGGTAGCAAGGACAAAATAAAACACAGATTTCGCAAACTAAAGGAAATATTTACTATATTTAGAAATGGTGGGTGGAGGTTTTCAGTTTTTATATGGCAATGGAGAATGATGAATGCTCAACCAAATGTGCTTTTGCAATCAATGTTTTTGGTTTTCAAGATCCTTTTATAGCAAACCTTATGTGGCAGCAGGAAATACAAAAAGCTTATTGTCGCTGTTTTATGTTTTAGGGAGATGCTGTGAAATTACCACTTACCTGAGGTAATTCTGACAGTTGATTTCCATCCAACCAGAGATCTTTTAGACATAGGAGGGCTCCGATTGATTCTGGCTAAAACAAAACAAAACAAAAGTTATGGTAACAAAGATTCAAATTTCAGTCTTTCCTGAAGAAAGAAAGAATCTGAATTCATCTGTTAACAACTGGGTACCTTAGCAGATGACCATTGGTACTGCTCTAACATCAAGTCCCCTTCCTCAAAGTGCCCAAACTTTCCCCAAGAATGCCAGTTGTTTCCACCTATGTCCATCATCTCTAGTCCTGACCTTCCCCACCCATGAGTCATAATTCCTAACTTGTGTGAAATGAAGCTCGTTGCCTATTATTCCCAAGCCACATCTGTGGAAATACTGGCTTCATAAGGATCCCTATAGGACTCCCCCAAATACTGTGTGATCACAACTAAAAACAACATTAAATTCAAATCTCTAATACGGACTTACCAAACTATGTATTTCATTGTTTCCTAAATCAAGTTCTTCTAGTCTCCGCAGCTGAGTAAGAGAGCTATTTAAAAAAATGAAGAACACTTAGAGAAAACTTAGAAACGGTGAGCAATAGAGTATCCCTCACCTGGACTAGCTTCAAAAGTAAGATTCATTTTGATTTTTATGGTAGAAAATGTTGCACAGAAAGGACTGTTAAGAAAAGGCTGGCTGGCATCCCCAAACGTCCCAACACACAGAACATTTCTGACATAACACTGTAGTCCTATTTTTTTTTAATACACAAATTCATTCTGTACAAAATCTCCTGTTTTTTTCCCCAGAGACTCACTCAGGAAGATATGTAAGAAGATTCTCTCTCAGTTCCAGTGAAGTCAGGTTATAAAGACTAGAAATAAACAGAAGAAAAAAAAAAAAAAGAGCATAAGACAAATTCCTGAGATTCTTCCTACTCCCCCCACCCATACACACACACTACACAAATTGTGTCACTTAATAAAACTTAGTAGGTCACTTCTCAGGGTAAAAATACCTATCACCACCACCCCCTACAGCCATTAAAAACAATATCATCTCTACCTGTCAAATTGTAATCTTAAGATATTAATTAAATAATTAACAAAAGAGTAGTATGTCATGACTACAAGGCACCTTCATTCAAATGTGATATGCGGAAACAACTCATCAGCCAATAAAACACAACCACCCCCAGGACTGAGACAGAAGCCGAATGTGTGCTTCTAGACTTTCGAATGACAAAGATGCACTGTTACCATAAAAACAGTAGCACCTTTAATCTTGGAGAGCTCAGAGCTCTTCTTCCCAATATCAGTGAGAGACCATCTGTGCTTTAAAGTATGGGGCATCTCAGTCCAGAGAGTCCAAGTTGATCTACTTAAGATTGTAAATTCATGGGGCAAGCGGCAGCTGCACTAAGGAAGTAGCTTCCACGCAAATGCATTCAGGATCATGTCATAATGCATCTCGCACAGTGCCTGGAACACAGACTGATTTAATAAATGGTAGCTATAATAATGTTGCTTTTAGTCTTATTAAACTCTAGAATGAGGCTCTCTTCATCAGATTCTCCAGCCTCTCGGGTGTAATCCAGTCTCTTAGCAGCATAGTGGAATGGGACAGATGTTTGACAGATGGGTCAAATCTTGATGGGCAGTGGCAATTCTGCATCACCAGAAACCCTCATGAAGCTGTGTCGGCACTGGCAAAACATACTAATTCAGAAAATAAGTGACTCAGTCTACTGCCCCTACAAGCACTATACTAAACTACACCAACCAAAAAGTCACATTTTGCTAATATCACCATAGTAACGTCCAGATTTGGAGGAATTTCATTGCTGAGTGCACAGAACACAAGGAGTCAGACATTATCCCAACACTCTAATCTGCCTTAATCCTCCATTCTCCCTCCTTCCAACAAAAAAGCCAGAATCATGTGTACTAACAAAACTGGTTTCATAACATCCAGAAATGTAAACTTAAATGAACAGTGTATATACAGCTTAAAACCTGTTTGCCAGAAAATATATTTTAACTGTACTATGAAATGTACAAATCCTACATCTCCTTTTCCAATGTTACAAAACTAATAGTTTTTCTACTTAAAGCAAGAACAAAACTTTCAATCTTTTTTTAAAAATCAAACTCCCTGCCAATAGGTGACCATGAGTTTAATACCAATGTTCTTCAAATCAAATATAACTTGATGCAGAGTTGCAGTTCTCTGGCTCTACTTTTTTTTGACCAAGTATTTACATAGAAGAAGCAACAAAGGGAGGGAGAGGAGGATGAGATGTATACCACCCAGTATGTCCTTCCAAAAGCAATCTGTAAATAAGTGTAAATCATAATTTTACTTGAAAAGTAAAAATTTAAAAACAAAGGGCTTTGTTTTCAGTTTTAAATTTCCATGTAACATCTAAACAATTTTCTCAAGAAGACAGTAATCCCTCGACTATTTTCACATTTAAGTTTTAAAAATCAATGTTAGGACTGTCATTTTATCTATTCAGTATCCACGGCCTTCACACCTATTTTAACAAACCAAGGACAGCCACTAATGAAAGAAGGAAAGTGTCCTTCTTTGCATCACAAACTTGACTCACTGGGCATCACTGAAAGCATCTTGCAAAGCAGTTTCACTCAGCCTCATGCTGAGTGTTGTGGCAAGTTTCCACAGCCATGGTCTCAGCATCTCCTGCCTGAAACATAGACCATGGCATCGAGGGAGAAACACACCTGCTAAGGCAGGAGGAGCTGTGCAGGGTGACTTCTGTGAGCCATGCTATCTGGTCAGTAATGACCCACCAAGTTGATAATGCTACCATGACATGATTAGGACCGTGAGGTTTTGTGTGAGGCCTATTTGTTAGAAACAGACAAAACCACAATTCGACTCTGGCCAAATGCCAAAGCTCCTGCCCTCACCCTCACTGACTGAGGCATCTCTAGGTGTCTCCCTTCTTCAGAGCTCTCTCATTTAAATTTTTAAAATACCTCTCAGTTTTAGGTACGTACACAAATCTTACCTTCTTAAACGCACCAAGAGACACTGAAATTTTTGCTGTTTGATTTTAAGAATATGGTACACATTTTAAAATTATCTTTAATTTGTGTCTCGAGAGCAAACGGCATAGGCCACAGTCACTATAAGCAAAAATACAGCTGAAATGCCCCAGATTTGTGGCATAGTTCCCAAACCCATCATGCTAACACCCAGATAGAATATCATGTTAAGTAAAAAGTTCCTGGCTGCAAACTTCATAGTTTCTACCATTTGGGGGAAGTAAAGTAAATGTGGATGTATGGGTTTTACATGAACAGCAAAAGATATATTTTTATAATTTTTCAAAAGTAAAAATTAACCTAAAGTATAGGCTAATTATCCCTTATCTGAAATGCTTGGAACTGTTAGCATTTCAAATTTCGGATTTTAGAGTATTTGCAATATACTTAATCTGTAATCCAAAATGCTCCAACAAGCATTTTCTTTGAGCAAATGCTTGGCACTCATAAAGTTTCAGATTTGGGTGCATTTCAGATTTCAGATTTTTGGATTTGGAGTGCTCAAACTGTAGGTAAAAGGAATCCTTATATTCTGAGGTAATACTTCCCCAATTATTTAAAACTATTTAAAATAAAGAAACTTGGCTATTATAATCAGACTCTATAAACCCACTGATGAAAGCCACTCTAAAAAGAGCACATGGAATCTGAGGGGCCTGGGGCACAGGCTTGAATCCTGCCTTCCCTCACTAACTAGCTAGGCTTGCTTGGCTGAGGTGTTTACTGCTGAATCTCGATTTTCCCTAAAATAAATATAGTCATATCTATTATGGCAATTAGAGCATACTACATTTTCCCTTCAGGTTAACAAAGAAAAGTTCTTGCCTTATTTCCTTAAGACAGCCTTTGTCCCTGAGTGCAGCTGGGTACCTTACGAATGTGTGTGCCTTTAGTCAGGGTCTTCAAAAGATTGCTGCAGACGCTATTAATCAGGAAGTCATCTCCACTACTAAAAAACTCTTTAAAGGACAGGCCCTGTATCTGGCATTGGCCTATTTTTAACTTAACAAACATTATCCGTAACTGGATTGGAAGAAATAGAAAGCAAACAAAGGCTTTGACTGCAGACTCCTACCTCTTACAGGAGCCCAAACCTCACAGCATAATCTGGACAAATCAGTCTCAGTTCCAAGCATCATTAAGTGATTCTAGAATGAAACTATGGGTTTGGGTCATCACATTAGTAGCTTGCCTTGGACAGTTCTATACCAAAATGCAGAATCCAACCAGCCCAATCTAGAACATGGTTCTCCAGACTGTTGTAGTGACAGAGTTGACCTAAAACAGATCAGCCTAAGAAACATGCTCCTGATCAGCTTAGGGAGAGGGATCTGAACTTAATCCTGTGTACTGAAGAACCCAAGCTTTTAATCACGAGGTCAAGAGAGACAAGAAGAGCCAACCTCCACAGGCCTTTATCCATTACTTCAGTTAAACATGGTATTACAGAGATACAAGAAAGAATCAGGCATTTCTAATATTTTTACAAATGTGATAAAAAAATTAAACACTTTAATGGTTCTACTAATAATATTGGCAACTTACTATATGACAGATTTTGTTGTAACTTCTTTATGAGCATTAACTTATGGGATGAGAAACTAAGGCATGGAGAGGAAGCTTGAACAAGGTCTCACAAAATTGTCAAGTAGAAAAGCCAGGATTCACCAGGGAATCTGCATTCTTAGCCACCATGTTCTGCTGACTCTCACTCGAGCTTGTAAGTCAATTTTGCAAATAGGTAACAACATATTTATGTACATATCTGTGTGCGTGTGTGTGTGTGTGTGTGTGTGTGTATACATATATATATATGTGTGTGTGTATGTGTATATATATATATATATATATATATACACACACACACACATAAAGACAGGATCTCACTCTGTCACCCAGGCTGAAGTGCAGTGGCATGATCCTGGCTTACTGTCACCTCCACCTCCCGGGTTCAAGCTATTCTCCTGCCCTCTGCCTTTGAAGTAACTGGAACTACAGACGTGCGCCACCACCAACGGGTAATTTTTGTATTTTTAGTAGAGATGGGGTTTCACCATGTTGGCCTGGCTGGTCTCGAACTCTTGACCTCAGGTGATCCACCTGCCTAGGCCTCCCATAGTGCTGGGATTAGAGGAATGAGCCAGAACCCCAGCCAATTTATATATATTTACAACAATATATTCAGCGAAGAGCTCCTTCTGCCTTTTTCCCCCATCAATCCAGCTTCCTACCACCAAACCATTATCACAAGAAATCACCTTAAAAATTTAAAAATTTCAAATGGATTTATGCAAGGCTTTCCTCAGGTGTGAATGTATATAGTTTCTCTCTCTCTCTCTCTCTCTCTCTCTTTTTAACAAGAAAGGTAGTATTCTATATATATCCGGCACTTTGCTTTCCTCACTTACCAGATTTTTTTGTTTCATTTCTTATTTGTACATACTAGTATTTTGTAAACAATTACACAGTATCTTACTGTCTACAGATACCTTAATTTTTTAAACTAGAACCCTATTAACACATTTCATCCTTCAATTTTAATTTCTCACAAATTAATTTCTACATAAGACTATGGAATGATCTCTTCTTCCTCCTCCTACCAAAAAAAAAACATGACTTTCTATCCTCTCTGTCAACTCCTACCATTTTTACCACCAAAGCAAGTTGGGGGTAGGGGGATACACCTAACAAGCAGGAAAAGAGTGCATGAAGTATTTCTACTCAGCACACTAATTCTTAATGTTTTACACTGTTCATAATAACAGGGACAAAAGTTGCACTCTTTTGTAAGTCAGAATTTAGGCCAACTGTATTTTTAGGATTCTATTTCAGGGACTGGATGGTTACTTTTAGGAATTTACATTTGTTCTCCACTGTTTTTAAAACCCTTTTCAACTCACTTGCTGAGTTCACTGTTTTTCCATTTTAGTGGCCAAAATCATTAAGAAAATAAAGAGTAAAATAAATTAAGGTAGACCAAACAAACAAGTGGTAGTTTACTGTAAAATCATTAATATATACAACAACAACTACTTATGGCAACATTATTTGATTGGGAAAAAGTATTAATGGGGGAATGAGGAGTTGCTGATACATTCATACTACTTAGACTCTTTCAACATCAAATTGTTATTCAGGAAACCTCTGGTTACAAATTTTCTTATGGAGGTTTTGCTCGAGAAAACTTTTTAAAAAATCTTTATGTCCGTTTTTTAAATAATAAGTATTTTACAGTAATTCCCAGGCCTCAAAAAAAGAACATTAAATATGGTAATAGTTTTCAAAAAGAAGATTTACTCTCTTAGTCAGATGCACTTCTAATATAATATAGGTAAGCTGCCCAGCACCAGGCCTTGTGAGTGGGGGCCATGTGGCTCACTTAGTTCAAACTCACTCAAATTAAGGTCACCATTCCCAAGGGCAGCAGAAGACATAAAATCAGACCCATATGCTCTAGTTCAATCTTCCAGAGAACCTAGGGCCTACTCACTTGTTCTACTTCTATCAGTGACTTGT
This sequence comes from Sapajus apella, assembly GCF_009761245.1. Classification (NCBI taxonomy): domain Eukaryota; kingdom Metazoa; phylum Chordata; class Mammalia; order Primates; family Cebidae; genus Sapajus; species Sapajus apella. The sequence continues at coordinate 11,415,588 of NW_022436981.1, read as the reverse complement.
AATAATTAAATGTTTATTGATAATGACCACTTAGTGACTGAATAACTGTTTTGTGTACTGGACTATTTCATTACCCACATTACTTCTCCTCTAAGAATGCTATTTTTGGAGAAGACAATTCAGTTAAACAGGGCATAGAGATATTTAGGCTAACATACTTTAGGGTATTCGTTTCTTTAATGGTAAAGGATATGGAATCTCATGGAAGGGTATACCAAGTAAAGACAAAGCAGCACGCTCCCAGAAACAATCACAGGCTTCCCAGATCTTCAATATTTTCCATCAGTTGCCACTGGAGTTTTTGTTTCCTCTTGACCTCCACTCTCACTCTACATCACTTGAGCATTTTGGAGACTCTATGTGTACCTGCCTGATCACCAGGTGCAAGTAATTAAACAAAATGATCTTGGCACACTATTTATAAGGTTACATTACAGAGTATATCCTGTAAGAATAAACTAGGTCCATTTCCCAGGTATAATATCATCCTTCAGCAGTACCCAACTTCAAACTTGCCTAAGGTCCATTCTTTTTCCTGAGACATAATTCACAAACTATGAAATTCACCTTTGAAAGTGTACAATTTGTTGTCCTTTAATATATTTATTCAGAAGGTACATAAACATCACCACTCTCGAATCCAGAAAATTTTCATAATACCAAAAAGAAAGTTCATACTCATTAGAAGTCATTCTTAAACATCTTCCTCCACCTCACAATCCCCAACAACCAATAATTTAATTCTGTCTCTATGGATTTGACTATACTAGGTACTTTGTAAAAAATGAGTCATACAATATGTGATTATTTGTGTCTGGCTTCTTTACTTAACATGTTTTCAAAGTTCATCCAGGAACAGTATTTCATTGTATATGTATGCCACATTTTGTTTATCCACTGACCCACTGGTGAAAATTTTGTTTTTTTCTACCTTTTGCTATTATGAATAATGCCAATAATAACCCCGCTATATAATGCCAATAATAACCCTGCTAGATTTTCAATTCTTTTGAGTATACATAGCTAGGAAGGGAATCGCTGGGTCGCATGGTAACTATGTTTAATTTCAGGGAGAACCTCCCCAAACTGTTTTACAAAGGGGCTAAAACATTTTACATTCCCATCTACAACATATGAGGGCTTCAATTTCTCTACATCCTCAACAACACTTGTTAGCATTTATCTTTTTAGTTATAATCATCCTAGAGGGTATAAAGTAGTATCTCATTGTGGTTTTGACTTGCAATTGCCTGATGACAAATGCTGTTAAACATCTTTTCATATACTTATTGGTTTTCTGTATATCTTCTCTGAAAAAATGCCTATCGAATCCCTTGCCCATTTTTAACTGGGTTGTTCTTTTACTATGGAGTTGTAAGAGTTCTAAATATATTCCGGTAACTAGACTCTGATTAGATATATGATTTGCAAATACTCCCATTCTGTGGGTTGTCTTTTCACTTTCTTGATAGTGTTCTTTGATGCACACAAGTTTTAAATTTTGATGCAGTCCAATTTATTTTTTCTTTATTACACAGACTTTGGTGCCATAGCCAAAAAATTACTGCCTAATCCAATGTCACAAAGATTTACCCTTGTTTTCTTATAAGACTTTTATAGTTTTAGCTCTTATATTGAGATCTCTTATTGACTATGGTTTAGTTTTGTCTGGTGTGAGGTAGGGGTATAATTTCATTCTTTTGTATGTTCATAGTCAGTTGTGTCAACAGCATTTGTTAAACAAAGACTATTCTTTCCCCACTGAATTGTTTTGATACCTCTGTCAAAATCAATTAACCATGTATGTAAAGATTTTGATGGGGCTCAAGATGAGTCTGTAGATTGACCTGTAGAGTATTGCTATATTAACAATATTAAGTCTCAACCCATGAACATTATCTTACCACTTAGTCTTCTTTAAATCTTTCAGTGGTTTTTGTTGTGCTTTGCATGTACATGCCCTACATTTCTTCTGTTAAATTTATCCTAAGTATTTTATTCTTTTTGGTGTTTTGTAAATAGAATGGTTTAATGCTGATATATAAAAATATAACTGATTTTTGTTTTGTAATCTTGTATCCCGCTATCTTCCTGAATTAATTGATTAGCTCTAATAATTTTTACAGATTCCTTAGGATTCTTTCTATATAAGATCATGTCATCTGAAGAGTAACTCACTTTTAAAAAGTAAAACACAAAGTGTGTGGCTTCCTTGAATAGAACCTGAAACAACTGATCCCAAGAAAACTATTTTCAGTATTAAAATGTTCTTTTGAAAGACAAATTCATTCACACATTATACCAACATTTCAAAACTCCTTAAAACGAAATTATTCTTTTTTTTTTTTTTTTGAGACGGAGTTTCGCTCTTGTTGCCCAGGCTGGAGTGCAATGGCGCGATCTCGGCTCACCGCAACCTCCGCCTCCTGGGTCCAGGCAATTCTCCTGCCTCAGCCTCCTGAGTAGCTGGGATTACAGGCACGCGCCACCATGCCCAGCTGAATTTTTGTATTTTTAGTAGAGACGGGGTTTCACCTTGTTGACCAGGATGGTCTCGATCTCTTGACCTCGTGATCCACCCGTCTCGGCCTCCCAAAGTGCTGGGATTACAGGCGTGAGCCACCGCGCCCGGCCCAAAATTATTCTTCCTGACCCTACCAGTGGAATCTTCCAAGTCTTTATAGTGATAGTAAAGTAAGAAGCCATTGTTCACTAGGCACTGTTTTTAAGGGCATGTCTAAAATATCATATTTGTTTTAATTCAGATAGCTTTCTGAAAGCCTGTCCAAGACTTGGACTGTGACTCAGTAAGACCCCATTGCATGCTCTTCCATGCCAACCGGCAGCTGCAGTGATATAGAAAGACATTCACTTAATTATACACCAACTTTTTCTAATGGAGATTTAAATAAGGCTTTAAAAATTGCACATATGCAAAAAGGTTCATGAAACAATGTTGGGCCATGAAAATGGGGAGACACTAATGTGTTCTTTATAAGAAGCACACAGTCAAGAAAATGCAGCATCTTCAAGGAAGAAACTAAGTTCAAATGCCAGCTCTACCACCCACAAGCAACGCACACCTGGGCAGATCACTGATCTCCATTTCACAGAGGAAGCTAATAAAGCTCAGGATGGGTAAAGCTAGCCTCAGGAGGAAGGGTGTCATGAGACAGTGTATGTGCCTCAAAGAGTCCCTACGCGACTGAGACTGTCGGCATCAGCTCTGCCTTCATCGCACAGAAAGGAACACAGCTGCTCTCACTGTTCATCAGAATTAGCTCTAAGCTTACTGGCAACAAAGGCAGGAAAATAAATGTTAGAAATGTTATTAAAAAGGAAAAAGCTTACCAGTTCTTTTGGTAAAGCATTTGTTTCCCTAAAAATAATTTATTGTCTCCCTAATGGTTCCTTGTGTCAGATATATTAAGCAATATTAATAGACAATAATTACTTTTTGTTAGAAGGTTTTAGAGCAACATAAGCTGTTTTTTAAAATAGTTGCTTCTTTAAAAAAACTTTTTCTAGAAATTGAGTACAACCACATTAGGCCAAAAAAGTGACGATGCAGGAATAGACTAAAGTGGTCCTAGCATAAAGCTTCCAGAACCTGAACTTGATGGCCTATGTTGGAAGCAAGTGGAATGAAAGAGCCAATACTCTGTACCTTGTCATGTGTATTTGTTTAGTATGTGAGAACAATGCCAGGGTAGGTACAGACACAAAGAGAGCTGGAAAACCAAGGTCCCTGCAGTATCAGAGCACAAGGTGATCCAAGTACATACACCAGTTATATACATACAATTAAACAATGAACAACTACACTTCTGTGTAAAGACAAAGGACTAAAGTACTTATTGTGTCAGGACTATGAGGTAGGTCAGGGAACCTCCAAGTTTGGGATTTATTCCACCTGTCAATCATTGGAAAAGGCATGATGAAAGACGTAAAATTTCAATCATTAAATGAAACACCCTAGCCAGTTTGGAAAGAGACAAGGAAGGTAAAAAATTTTAACATTCACCTGAACTGGAATAAGCGGGGTGGAAAATGAATAAATGAACACAAATTATTGTAAAATAAAAAATTAACAAAGTATATGAAAATCATATAATGCACAAATAAATGCTGCAGTACAAAAGTAATCAGTGAGCCTACCCTATTCATGATTGTCTTTGAAATGCACCATAGGAAGTGTTCCTTAAAATTTTTGCTTTGTAAACATTTATTCCTTGATTTAACCCACCACCATTATAGCTGCCATTCCTCACTGGTTCTCCAAAAATTAGGTAAATAATTACCTCATCTGTTTTTATTAATCTTTCTTAAATGTATGTATAGCTCATATTTATGTCACTGTTTAATATTAGAAGTGTTTTGGGGTTTTACCCGGAAGTTTGATGATGTTTTTGTGATCAGAAATATGCCATAGTAACTTAACTCTTGTTTATATTAATTAGCCTATGGTAAACCTGGCTTCATAACACTTTGTTTCACTTAATGTCACAGTTTTCAAGAACCTATGGATAATGTTATGTGAGGACTTAGTGTAAATAATTGGGAATATTTAAGAATGAAATAAAAATATGTATTCTTTCAACTTATATGTATAATTTTTTTAAACAGCTACTAGGTTGTTAGGACATAATCACTTATTGAGATTATTGGACCTACTTAATGAACTGTTAGATATTTCCAGGAGTACTAAGAGAAAGTTACTGAGCCCATAAGGGCCCCAGTAACCAACTGCCCTATGCCAATGGCAGGGTGGAGTATTAAAAAAACACAGGACTGGGATCTGGAGAGCCATAGTCCAGTTCTACCTCTGCCATCAACTCCTAAAAACTTCTTCAAATTAACTGACCATAGGCAAACCAAACACATGATAAGAGAGATGTGTGCAGGTACCCCCAGGTTCAAGGCACTGCAAGTCTGCTCACTCCATCTATATAAAGGCTTTTGCCCTCCCGTCCTAGTCTGAGTACCCCTGCCAGTCCTGAGGGGGCCCATGTCCTTGAGATAGCCAAAGCTTTCCCAGTCAATGCCAAATACTGTTCTAGGTGCCAAGAGGAGAATTGAAGTTCTGTCTTCACTGATGCTTGAAAGGCCGATGCTAATGTGGTTTACCCATTTGACCACATAAGCAGAGGTAATTTACACAAAGATTCTACCTCAGACTCCACAAAGGTAGCAGTAAGAATCAAGCATTTAAATGGCCATTCCATGTCCTTTCAAATTTTTTGCAATATTAAATAGATAGATCTTCTTTACACAACAATTATATCTCTGAGAAGTGCTGGTTACTAAATATTGGTTAATTAAATGTGTTAAATGCTCTAAAGAAACTATTTGGGAATGCTTTGAGAAAAGAATGAAGCCTTCCCATGTGGAAAGCTTGCAAGTTTCAAATAATAATTTGTTTAAAATACAGTACACTTATGCATATATGACATTTCCTCAACAATTCACTGTTTCAGCTGTTTTAAGTGCCTTTTCCACATGGTCTTGCATACCAGGGGTGCCCAATCTTCTCAAAGGAAGAATTTGTTCTTTGATTGTTTCTTTCTGGTATATGAGAAAAGGCCAGTACTTGAGCATGCATGAATCATAAATCCAATAGGAAGAAACCATAGCTTCTTGCTATGGTAACAAAATTATTAACAACTAAGAATAGAAAAGCCTTTCTTTTTCATTTCTTTTCACAAACTGACCTAATAAGTATCAGTTAATTTCAAGCTCAAAGTGGCATTTTATTCAGTAAGCAATCAGTATCTACAATGCTATAACAGTAACAGAAGCTGATTAAGTCTACAACCCAAATAAAGAAAAAGAGAACAAATCTTGAACATCCACAAAAACAGGTACAGATATTAACAGAAACTATGTAATAATGAACATTGTAAAAATTTATTCTAAAATAATAATTTCCTTTAAAATAGTACAGTAGAGAGTGAGAGGGACACTCTGGTTTAATAACATATTTTATCTCAAAGCATTAAGGCTTTTCAAAATGACACAAAATAGGGAAAAAATTGAGAGGGGCAGGAATCAGAGGCTAGAAAGGAGGACCATCTGGTAGCTGTAGACTAAGAATGAATGGAAGGGAGGGTAATAAGGAAATTAAACTCCAGAGACCCTGAGAAGCAAGAGGAGGACAGTGTCAGTTTGGGTGTTTAAATGGCTACTATATTTAAGAATTTTGGCATGGTGAGGGGAAAAGGGAGATGGGTCTTGCTCTGTTACCCAGGCTGTAATTCAATGGCACAATCATGGCACACTGCAGTCTCAACCTTCTGGGCACAAGTGATCCTTCCTCCTCAGCCTTCCAAGTAACTAGGACTGCAGGCTTGAGCCATCAGACCCAGCTAATTTTGTTTGCTTTTGTAAAGATGAGTTTTCACCATGTTGCTCAGGCTGGTCTTGAACTCCTGGGCTCAAGGAATCCTCCCACCCCAGCCTCCCCAAACGCTGGGATTACAGGTGTGAGCCACCGTGCCCAGCACAAGAATTGTTAAATTATAAATATCTGACACTTGATGCAGCAAAAGTGAAGTGTACATGCACAAAATTCACACCACTGTTTTCTCTGCAACTGATACCATAAACCTAGAGTGTATTGAGGGCTTCTTTTCTTCTTCCCCTCCTGAGAGTTTAAGGACAGTTTTTAATTAGTAAGTCTAATGGCATAAAGATAAAACATCAGTGTGCATTTCAGAAAAACACCAACTTGCAGGCTGAACAGGTGTCAGCTAGTTGTCTTCTGCCTTAAGTGGATGGAAAGGAGAGGGGAAAATGTGTCTGCAAATACTCTCATACACCTCTGGAAAGAGAACTTTTGCAGAATAGACACGTCAGATAGATTGTGCTCAACTGCTTGCTGTGGTTCTCAAAGAGCAAGTTTCTGTTTTGTCTTAGAACTTATGCAGGACAGGTACAAACAAGGAAAATCATTTATGATGCTAGGGAACACTCGTCTATCGGGTTAGGGCAGACCAGTCAGACTTCTATTTTAAGTGGTTAGGTATGAGCTACTGCATCAACCTGATTTAACCCAGGGTATGTCCTGGAGAAGTAAAAAAGGTCTGCAAAGATAATTCAACTAGTTCGTCTGTGGGAATGTCTAACAGAAGATTTACTCACCAGCAGACACTGTCTTCAGTGGATTCTACTTCTCGCCATGGCTAGGTCCTCTACAACCTCTAAGCGGCAACATGGAATGTGCCCAGTCATTCCATTCCTCTCCCAATTCCACTCCCACTCTCCAAATACACCATTCTCATTCCCTATTCTTGGATCCACAGTTCACAAACACTGTCTGTCAGACATAGCTGTCCTTTAGAGGCATAGAGTTTACGTTTTTAGTGGAGTTGTTTGTTGGCTCTCCATCATGGTTTAAAATTGCTGAGTGGTTGTTTCTACCAGTATTTACTGGCCACCTACATGACACATAGTACTTGGCTTAAATTACTACTTTGCCATCAATCAGTTTAAAGACCACTTCCAAACAATTTAGGATTTTTACTAGTAATGAGTAGCAGCACCTTTTTAACCAATAAAATTTAGGGACATTTAGATGCAAAAAACATAGGTGGCTGGCTATAATCTTTCCTGAAGGTCATACTGAAGTATGAGTAAACGGCTTTCTGAATAGACAAATAGGAGCTTTAAAAGGGAAGGAGGTTAGAGCTGATGATATAAACCCCCTTTTGCTCTGATCCACCCAAACTTCACAAAAACTTACTTGCCAATATTTTCAGGTAGAGACTGCAGTGAGACGTCATTTGCAGAAAGACATGTTAAATTCTCTAATTCAGGAAAGCTTTTTGGCAACCTAAAACAAAAAGAAATCTGTAAATTAAAAAAGAAAAGTTCAAGTACAGTACACACCAAGCATAAATATAATGATTTATTCTATGTGCTAATTGAAATAACCTCCTAAAAATGACATTATATATGGTATGTTTGCCTTGTCTTCCCATAAACAAAAGAGTTGTAAGGAAAAAACGAAGACTTCATATACATAATAAATCTACAGGGCATGATAAATACTTATCTTTTTATGGTGATCTAGAAATAACTAAAGTAGAAAAATATACCAGCTCTAAGAATAAAGGCAAAAAAAATGTTGAGACTACTGAATATTAAAGAAAATGATGAATTATTGCTGCAGCTAGAAGTGTCTAAGAGTAAAAATATTTTATTGATTAGAGGAAAATAAAGAGAACGTTTCACCAGCCCATGAGATTATAAAAAAAATACAGGACAGCTACGGCATAATTATTTTTCTTCCTCTAGTTTATAATATCCAGGGGAATGCTACAGATTACTTAGAATTGATCTGCTGACAGACAATTGCTACTTTCTTAACATTTTTCTTTTAGTTCTATTAAGTTGCCAATCACTTGAAATCATTTTATGTTTTACTATGTTCTACACAAAAGGATATTTTTATATGTCCCTTAAACTCTACAGAATAATACTTCAAAATAAAATCATTATTTAAAATTCACAAAGAAAGTTCAGTTTTAATATTTCTATGGTTACCATATTTATGGAGGTAACTAACTAAAGGAAAAGGATCTTATTGCATCTAAAATGCTGAAGGTTATTAAACACAGATCTGCTAATACAGACAACAGAACATATAAGTATCACTTTTCTCAGTGAGGGAGAGACTTCTGGCTTTAGTGATCGTCTCTATATTAGAATCTTTCATTTTTATCTTTCTAGGTTCCTTTTTTAAAAAAAAGTCTACATAACAGTTTGATATTTAATATAGGTTAATTCCAAATGTAAAACCAAATCCAGATCCAAAAGATCGGGGTATTAACTGGAATATTTATAATCACTGGAACTGGTTCTCAGGAACAATTAACAGAGGTAAGTTTTTTACTTATAATTCAAAAGATGCAACTTATCTGTTATGCCTGAGTTTTTACTGGAAAGTCCATGTCATTTTATAATTTAAAAACTAGCTAAGATTTTCTTAAACTTAAGAAAAATAGAGTTTTAAATAGCAGGTTTAAATAGCTGCTTTTTTACTGGCTGTCATCGTAAGAACTAAACGAGTACAGATGTGACGAGGAAGGACAGACCTAAGGTCAGGAGAAATGAACTGTAGTCCAAGCTTCCCACTCATTAGCTGTGTGATCCTGAAAGGTAATTTAACCTACATGTGCCTCAGTTTCTTTAGCCATAAAACAAATAAGCCAAACTAAGTAATTTTTAAGGTCCCTTCAACTCACAGATATCATCTTAATTCTTAAAAAACAGCACACCTACCAACTTAAAATGGCTTTACTTTAAGAAGTCTGCCAAATAGAAAGCCAGAATAAAAACAAACAAACAAAAAACAGCAAAACTTCACACAATCCTGGTGTGTTCCAGTTGAGAGAGCACTGAAATAATAGTAAAGTCAAATGTCATCAGACATTAGAAAAGGAAAACCGAAGAAATAGAAAAAAGGAATAAGCAACTCAGTGGTTTTAAAAAAACTCAACAGCAAGAGAATGAGAATTTCTCAGCTTGCCAAACCCTGTAACCTCCCTTAAGCTTAGTTCAGTTCAACAAACATTTACTGAGCACTTACTCCATTCCAGGAATGATAGTAGAGTTGAAGATACAATAATAAATAATAGAGAAATACAAGTAACTTCCTCAGGTTAGTCAAGGAGTCTCGGTCAGAGAAATAACTTAAGGGTAAATTTCAAGTGCTATGAAAAAGGTACACATAGAGCATTATGGGAGCCCAGAAGAGGGGCCTGTGGGGAGCAATCGCAAAACAACATGTGATGCTTGAACTGCATCATAAGGAAGGTGAAAAGGTTGGTGCTGTCAGGAAGACAGAGGCATGAAATGAACTAACTAGAAGCACTTTATATTACAGCAGAGAGTGATGTCCAGCACAGGCAACTGAGGGCAATGAAGATTCAGAGACAGACCAAGGTCGGACCGGGGGGCAAGAAGAGGCTTGCACAGCACATGGAGGAGCTCTGACTTTATGTTACAGAGATGGGAGCTATAGAAAAGTTTTAAGAAAAGAGACAGTTGAATGAAAGACGATGAGGAAAAAGGATAAGGTTGGAGAGACAGTGATGAGTAAGAAAGCTATTAGAGTATAGCTTATTAGATAACTATTTTACAGTAATAAATGTTACATGTAACTTAATCACTACAATTCAAAGGAGGAGAATCAGAAATAGTCTTAAAAAGAAAATGTGACCAGGCGTAGTACCTCACCCCTGTAATCCCAGCACTTTGGGAGGCCTAAGAGGGCAGATCATGAGGTCAGGTGTTTGAGATCAGACTGATCAGCATGGTGAAACCCCATCTCTACTAAAAATACAAAAGTTAGCCGGGCATGGTGGCACCTGCCTGTAATCCCAGCTACTCAGGAGGCTGAGGCAGGAGAATCGCTTGAACCCGGGAGGCAGAGGTTGCAGTGAGCCAAGATCTTGCCACTGCACTCCAGCCTGGGTGACAAAGTGAGACTCTGTCTCAAAATATATATATATATATATATATATATATATATATATATATAGGCAATAAGAAGGTATTGGAAAAATAAAACTAAATAGTGCATTCTCCAGCACTCCATACCCAAGAAGGCCCAAGCAATTTTGAAGTGGGTGAGATGACTCAGAAATTTTAGTTTAATCTTAAGATTTCCTAGATCAAAAGAAAAAAGACAGAAAGAAGGAAGAGTACATTTCCTCTGAGGTTCCTTTTAGACTCTTGAGAAATCTTATAAATGGACCCACCTGGCCCAAAAAGACCTCGAGAACAGACTCCCAAGAGCTATCTCTGCATTACCATGTGGGCACAATTCAGTTACAATGGCAACAAAAAATGCCTGGAAGCCCATGATCAATGGACTCATGACTAAGCCAGAAGCCATAAGGAACAGCTCACAGCAATGCCACTCAGCCATGCCTGGGCAACAGACTGTGTCATACCAAGAAGGGTAAAGCTGGAAAAGCTGGAATTAGTAAAACGGACACAGTGGCTTTATTTGCAGGGAAAAAAGCAAAGAAATCCCCACAGCTATTGCTAAGGAAATAATGAGGTTGATAGGGTTTTTTTTTTTTAATGGCGTAATAGAGGACCGGTGAGACAGTAAAAGATAGTAAACATGTTTCATGACTAGAGAACAACAAAAAAAGTAACTGTAATATAATTTCTCCTTGGATAACTTTGGTGTAAGCTCTCTGGTAGTTTAGAACCCTGTCTTATACCACAAGACAGAACAGATCAATAGGGGATTTATAAACTACTACAATTCTTCACATTGCTTCAGAAATGCAGTCCTCATCCTGTTTTGTACACTTCACTGTGCTACCCCTCTCCCTACAACATCCTTTAAGGTTTCTATCAATAGAAAAGCATGCCTGTCATCGTACAGGGCTATTTATAAAGAAGTATCTGTGAAAGTCAACCATCCTTGATAAAGACAGTGATCCATTTAGGTACCTCCAAGACAGTTAACCTGACTGTGTTGTTTGCTTGGCTCTCAAAAAAGACATCTTTACTACTATAGATAGAAAAGTAAGCAGAAAGCTTACCTCATCAGTGGGTTTCCACTGAAGTCAGCGATCTGCAGTGCTTTACAGAATGAAATGCTTTCTGGAATTTCAGGAATATCTGTAGGAGTAGAGAAAATGTCTATCATTTGCCACCATTATGAACAGTTTTCATCATTTCAAGATGGATCACACTCACAAGAGAATATCTGGAAATTCCTACCTCCATTCAAACATGACCTAGATTTATAAAGTATTTTAATACATTTATATGTGCTTTCCTAAGATATATTCTCAACAGAAGCACATTAAAGAAAAATATTAAAAACATCAAATATTAAAAACAAAATTATAGCTATAGGAGGAGTAAGTTCTAGTGTTCTATTGCAGGTGTCCCCAATCCCTGGGCTACGGACCAGTACCTGTGAGGAACCAGGATGCACAGCAGTAGGTGAGTGGTGGGCGAGTGAACGAAGCTTCATCTGTATTTATAGCCTTTCCCCAACACTTGCATTACTGCCTGAGCTCCACCTCCTGTCAGATCAGTGGCTGTATTAGATTCTCATAACAGCACAAGCCCTATTGTGAACTGCCCATGCAAGGGATCTAGGTTGTGTGCTCCTTATGAGAATCTAATGCCTGATGATCTGTTTCTCATCACTCCCAGATGGGACTGTCTGGTTTCAGGAAAACAAACTCAGGGCTCCCACTGAATCTACCTTATGGTGAGCTGTATAATTATTTCATTATATTTTACAATGCAATAATAATAGAAATAAAGTGAGCTATAAACATAATGAGCTTGATTTGTCCCAGAACCATCCCCAACATTAGTCAATGGAAAAACTGCTCATATGGTTTGGCTGTGTCCCCACCCAAATCTCATCTTGAATTCCCATGTGTTGCGGGAGGGATCCGGTGGGAGGTAACCGAATCATGGGGGCAGGTATTTCCCATGCTGTTCTCATGATCGTGAGTAAGTCTCACGAGATCTGATGGTTATTACCGGGGGAGTTTTCCTGCACAAGCTCTCTTTGCCTGCCACCATCCACATAAGATGTGACTTGCTCCCCCTTGTCTTCTGCCATGATTGTGAGGCCTCCCAAGCCAGGTGGAACTGTGAGTCAAATTAAACTTCTGTCTTTTGTAAATTGCTCAGTCTCAGATATGTCTTTATTAGCAGTCTGAAAATGGACTAATACAACTTGTCTTCCAGGAAACCGGTCCATGGTGCCAAAAAGGTTGAGAACTGCTATTCTATAGCAATGTAAGATGACTACTGTTAACAATACATATAGTAAGGAGTTTCAAATGGGTGAAAGGAGGATACTACAAGTTCCTAAGACAAAGAAATAATAAATCTTTAGATGAATATGCTAATTACCTTGATCAGATCATAATATATCATATGTATCAAAACACCACTATGTAGGCATAAATATGTACAATTATTTAACAAACCAATTAAATAATAAAATAACAAAAACCACCACGACTGCCATCAAGTTCCACCATTCTATCACAAGCACTGATGGCATTCTGTTATAATTACCCTTAGACTTTTTTTCCTTATGTTTTCATGTGCTGGTATCAGTAACAGGTGTTCTAAAGTGGCGTACTTTTAAATTATTATTTTTTTTCTGATTGCAAACATAAGTATTTGGAAAATATACAAAGAAGAAAATAAATACCACCAACACTCTCATCACCTTGAGGTAATCTTTTATTGTGGTTTTTTAACAACTTGTCACACACACACACACACACACACACGTGCACATACGCACACAAAGAATATGTATACAGATATTTCACAATACCAAGTTAATGATTATTTTCTTCACTTTATAAGCTTTTTTCTCCTGTCATTATTTTTCCAAGTAGCTTGCCATTCTTAATGGCAGAAAGGCACATTATATGATATTTCCATACTTCATTTAATCAATTCCCCCATTGTTAGGCATTTAGGTTGTGCCAAAGTTCCTGACTTTAGTATTGTAAGATGAGCTACAGTTAACAATAATATATTAAGTTTCAAACGGGTGAAAGGAGGATATTGAAAGTTCCTAACACAAAGAAATGACAAATGCTTTAGAAGAATATGCTAATTACCTTGATCTGTTCACAATACATTATATGTATCAAAACATCACTATATACCCACAAATATGTACATTTATGTGCATTCCTGATTATTTCCTTAGGCTAAGTTCCCATAAGTAGAATTACTGTGTCAAAGGCATTAACATCTCTACAGTGCTTGAAAAATATTGTTAAATTGCTTTTGCGAGGAGCAAGTTATGTCAACTTACACTTTGATCAGCCCTATACAAGATGCCCTATTCAACATCTTTCCTCCTCTTTTCTTTCTTTTACATTTAAAAAAAAATGCCAATTGTATTGGTAAAATAGTATTTTATTTCACATTCTTTTTATTACTAATGCTACATTTTATTTCACATTCTTTTTATTACTAATGCAGTTGAATATTTCTCCTCATATTTACTGGCCTTTAAATACTGTGATTTTTAAATGACCAAAATTGTTATTTTAAATTCCTCTCTTGATACAAAACTTGAGGTTATAGCTTTTAGGCGTTTAAAAGGCCTTTAGTTTGCAGCATTTAACTTAAAATATTCATTTATTTTGGACAGTTTAACATTGAGAAGGGCTAAAATAGAAAGATTTCTCCTGGTCCCTGCTGTTTCTTCCACCAGTCTGACTAATGCAGTCTGAGCCAAAATATACTTAATATTTCTAAATTGTGGGTGGTGGGGAAAGGGGAGAATTAAAGGAAAAAATGGGCACCTTGCTCCAACAACCTCACAGTAATCAGATGCTACATGAAAACTTTTAGTTCAAACTTAAAAGCGTAAAACATTTGGATCTATGCCAACGTTTTCCTCACACTATTTTCTGTCTTGCATGGTCAAATGGGTAGTGAAAAACAAACACTATGGTCTTAGTTTATATAAATATAATCACTTATTTATGAAAGTAATAGCACAAATATACTAGCTTATTTATGAAAGTAGGACCATAGTGTTTGTTTTCCACTAATATATATACATAGCTTGTCCATAGTTGAATCTGGAATAGATTTTTTTAAACTCACAAACATTTGTGGGCTGAGTACAAATTCAGTTGTAGCACTTTTATATACATTATCTTATTTAATCCCCTCACAATAAATTATTTTATCTTTCATTATACAAAATGGACACGAAGCCTCAGAGACATGAAGTGACTCACCCATCACTATAGGTCTATGTCACTGAGTGCTGGCCCTCCCATGCTCAAGTCATAGCATTGCCATGCTTAAGAATAAACAAACAAATTCATTACAGGATTAGCATCACTGTTCAGGCAAGCGAGGCAGCGACATGCCATTGGCTTGCCTTGGTCTGAAAAGTGCTGATCATACTCCAGATAGTCTCTCTTCTTGTCACTACTTCAGGTCCTGAGGAGCAGTCTATAAGGCTCTAAAGAGGTGCCTCATTATCTCAGCACAATAAAGGCCACATATGACAAACTCACAGTGAACATCATAGAATGGAGAGAAGCTGAAAGCTTTTTTTCTAAGATCTAGACAAGACAAGAATATCTGCTCTCACCGCTTTTATTCATCGTAGTATTGAAAGTCCTGCCCAGAGATATTAGGCAAGAGAAAGGAATAAAGGGCATCCAAACTGGAAAAGCAGAAGTTAGATTGTCCTTGTTTGCAGATGACATAATTTTACATATAAAAAAACCAGACTCCATAAAAAACCTGTGAGAACTGGTAAATAAATTCAATAAAGTTGCAGGATACAAAATCAACATACAAAAATCAGTAGCATTTTAATATACCAATTGCGAACTATCTAAAATAGAAATTTTTAAAAATTAATCCCATTTATAATAGCTACAAAAAATAAAATACCTAAGAATAAATTTAACCAAATAGGCAAAAAATCTCTACAATGAAAACTATAAAACACTGATGAAAAAAACTGAAGAGGGCACAAATAAATGGAAAGATACACTGTGTTTATGTGTTAGAAGAATTAACGTTACGGCCAGGCATGTAATCCCAGCACTTTGGGAGGCTGAGGCAGGAGATCAATTGAGGTCAGGAGTTTAAGAGCAGCTTGGCCAACATGGTGAAACTCCATCTCTACTAAATATATGAAAATTAAGCTAGGCGTGTTGCTGCATGCCTGTAATCCCAGCTACTCTGGAGGCCAAGGAAAGAGAATTGCTTGAACCTGGGAGGTTGAGGTTGCAGTGATCCAAGAATGTGCCACTGCATTCAGGCTTGAGTGACAGAGCAAGACTCTGTCACCAACAAAAAAAAAAAAAAGAAAAAAATTGTTAAAAGTATCTATACTATCCAAAGCATCTATAGATTTAATGCAATAGCTATCAAAATACCATTGATATTCTTCACAGAAATAGAAAAAAAAAATCCTTTAATTCTTTTTTTTTTCCTTTTTTTTTTAGATGGAGTCTTGCTCTGTCACCAGGCTTGAGTGCAGTGCCACAATCTTGGCTCACTGCAACCTCCACCTTCTAGGTTCAAGTGATTCTGCTGCCTCAGCCTCCTGAGTAGCTGAGACTAAAGGCATGTACCACCATGCCCAGCTAATTTTTATATTTTTAGTAGAGACAGGGTTTCACCATGTTGGCTAGGATGGTCTCAATCTCTTAACCTTGTGATCTGCCCTCCTTGGCCTCCCAAACTGCTGGGATTAGAGGTGTGAGCCATACTGCGCCCAGCCCAATGCTCTAATTCTTACAGAAACACAAAAGACCCCAAAGAGCCAAAGTAATGATAAGCAAAAAGAACAAAGCTGGAAGTAACCTACTACTCAACTTCAAAAGGATGCAGAGAAAAGGAAATTCTTATGCACTGTTGATAATAATGTAAATTACTATACTACAAAGCAATAGTAACCAAAACAGTATGGTACTAGCATAGAAACTGACACATAGACCAGTGGAACAGAATAGAGAACCCAGAAATAAATCAACTCACTACAAATTGGATTCACTGTATACTGCTTAGTTGATGGTTGAACCAAAATCTCACAAATCACCACCAAAGAACTACTCATGTAACCAAATACCACCTGTTCCTCCAAAATCTATGGAAATACAAATTATTTTTTAAAAAGAAAAATAAACCCACTCATTTACGACCAACTGATTTTCAACAAAGGTGCCAAAATCACACATTGGGTGTGCTGGAAAAACTAGATATCTACATGCAGAAGAATGAAACAAGGTCCCTATCTCTCACCATATACAAAAATTGACGCAAAATGGGTTAAAGACTTAAATGTAAGACCTGAAACTATGCAACTACCAAAGGAAAACAGGGGACATGCTTCATGGCATTGGTCTGGGCCAGGATTTCTTTGGACAAGACCTCAAAAGCACAGGCAACAAAAGCAAAAGGCAGGTTAGGTGCAGTGGCTCACACATTGTAATCTCAGCACTTTGGGAGTCCAAGTCCAGCAGATCACCTGAGTTCAGGAGTTTGAGATCAGCCTGGCTAACATGGTGCAACCCTGTCTCTACTAAACACACAAAAATTAGCTGGGAATTTTGGCACGTGTCTGTAATCCTGGCTACTCAGGAGGTTGAGGGAGGAGAACCACTTGAACCCAGGAGGCAGAGGTTGCAGTGAGCCGAGATCACACCACTGTATTCCAGCCTGGGCAACAAGAGCAAAACTCCATCTCAAAAAACAACAACAACAACAACAACAACAACAAAAAAAAAAGACAAATGGGATTTTATCAAACTAAAAAGCTTCTTCACAGCAAAGGAAAGACTCAACAGAACAAAGAGGCAACCTACAGAATGACAGAAAATATGTGCAAACTACGTATCTGACAAGGGATTGTTAATATCTAGAATACAGAAAAAACTCATTAGCAAAAAAGAAAAATCCAATTTTTAAAAATGGGCAAAAGATCTGATCTGAATGACATTTCTCAAAAGAAGATATACAAATGGCTAACAAGTATATGAAAAAAATGCCCAGTATTACCAATCACAAGGGAAATGCAAATCAAAACCACAATGAGATATCATCTCACTCCAGTTATTATAGCTATTATCAAAAAGCCAAAAAAATAACAAATACTGACAAGGATGCAGAGAAAAGGGAATTCTTATACACTGTTGATGGGAATGTAAGTCAGTACAGCCAATATGAAAAAACTATGGCAGTTTTCAAAATGGAACTACCATATGATTCGGTAATCCCACTATCGGATATATGGCTAAAGGATATGAAATCAGCATATCAAAGATTTATCTGCACTCTCATCACAGCATTATTCACAAGAGTCACGATATGGAATCAACCTAAGTGTCCCTCAACAGATGAATGGATAAAGAAAATGTGGTATATTTCACACAATGAACTACTATTCAGACATTAAAAAAAAGAATGAAACCATGTCATTTGAGACAACATAGATGAGCCTGGAGGACAACATGTTAAGTGAAATAAGTCAGGCTCAGAAAGACAAGTATCACATAATCTCACTCAGATGTATAATCTAAAAAAGTTGATCACATAGAAGTAGCAAGTTGAATAGTGATTAAGAGAGCCTAGGAAGTGTAGTGGGGTGGAGGCATCAGAAAATGGTTAATGGGTACAAAGTTACAGTTAGATAAGAGGAATAAGTTATTGTGTTCCATTCCACAGTATGCATGGCAACTAGAATGAACAATAATATATTAAATTCAAAATAACTAAAAGAGAAGATTTTGAACAATCTTATCATAAAGAAATTATCAATGTTGAGGTCACAGATATGCTAACTACCCTGATTTGATCACTACACATTGTATAAATGTATCAAAACACCACACCTGCACTTCATAAATATGTACAATTATTATGTGTCCATTAAAGATAAAGCTAAAAAAGATACCTCCCAATAAATTATAACACTGAGAGAGAAAAATTTGAAAAGAGGTGTCTCACAAGTACTGAGGAAGAAGATGAAGCCATACATTAAAATATAAATTTTACAGTGGCTAACTACTACATCAATGAAAAAAAAATCAAAGAAGCAGAGGGTAAAGACAAAAGGTATGGCTAGTAGGCAGAAGCCTTTAATATTACTCAGAATATCAGATGCATCTCTGAGACCTGAAAAGATGGGCCAACCAAGAAATCACATGAATAGTGGCTGTTAAGAAATTCCAGTGGAGCCGGTCTGGAATTCAAGGATCAGAGGATAACAAAAACAACTGCCACAGAACACAGCTGGACTAAGTCCAGACACAGCTGACCTAGGGGTCTGCTTTATAGGAAGGTGAATTCGCCCTCCAGGCTAAATTGCTTATATGCATAAAGTAGCAGATAGTAAACGGAACGCAAGTCTCCTGACTCCCAACACCTCTTCTTTCCAACACATGCATGTTTCTGACTTGACCCTTTGAATATATTTGCCTGTAAAATAAAAACTTCAGACAAGAAAGGCAATAGTGTTGTTTAAAAAGTCTTGATTGGTTTGCTTCAAGCAAGATGCTTACCCTGAAATACTCAGCTAACATGTCAAATCCCCAGGGACACTTTCCTTGAAATCCAAGAGTAGACTGGGCTCTCCAGCTCTCAAGTATCTTGGGCTTCACGTTTGTAAGATCTGTTACAGTTTTAATTAACTAATTGTTTGACGATGGTAAATCTCTCTTACTAAACTCTAAGGTCCCTGGGAAGAAAGACCATGTTGACCTTGCCAGTTGCAGTTTCTCCAGAGCCCACACAGTATTAAGCAGATTGTAAGCAGTTCATAGATTCTGAAGGAATGCATGAGAAACTATATGCAACAAAGACTGTATAAGAACACTGTTCTTTCATGTGGTGCATACTATTTCTATTTTACCACTAAGAAAACTGCTTAGTGCCAGATCTCTTACAAGAGATACTATACAGCTTGCGGGTTATTCGCAGTTGAAATCACTTTTAACTGATACCCAAATGTTCTGCTGAGGACAAATGTGAGGCTTAAGACTAAGTATCTGAAGAAAAAAAAAGTCTTCTCAATGAGGTCTTGCCTGACCACAATACCCCATTAAAAATTGTAATTTGAATTTTTTCCCCAGGCTCCACCATTCCCCTCTTTGACATTCACATCCAATTTCCAAATCCTTTTGATAGTCTCTAATTATCTTTCCTATCCATCTTTTTCTGTCCACTATTATTATCAAGCTAGTTCAGGCCCCGATCATCCAGATGATGACGACAGCCTTTTAAATGGTCTCTCTCTGTACTCAACATAACCTCCATCAAATCTGAACAGCCATAAGAGCAATATCTGCACCAGTTTTCTGCACTTACTAGGTTGGTGCCCCTGGGTAAACTACTTAACCTATGGGTGCCTCAACTTCCTTATCTGTTAAATAGATAATCGACAAGTATTTTTAAACAATGCTAGTATATCATAATGTAAGTGCTGCAGAAGTTGAGAAGGAAAGAAACTAGGCAAAGAAGGACCCTGTTATGCTCTGAATCCAATAAGAGCAAAGGAGAAGCACAGGTATGAAAGTGACATTTGATGCACAGTGAGGAGAGGGTGATCCCTAGGGAAAGAAGGTACAGTGTGCCTGCAACAGCAGGATATCAGAATGAGAGCATCTGGAGAGAAGGCTGGAAAGATCTCTTGAAAGCAGATTACCATATGCCAGCTTGATCTATTTACAATTAATCTAATAGACAAAGAGTTCCCTCTCCTGTAAAAAAAGATGATACATCTCCAACTTAAAGGGGCGTAAAATAAATGGCACACTAGAACACTGGGGGAGGGGATCAACAGAGATGACCACTGTTTTCCATCCAAGGCCAAATAATTTGAAGAGTAGTATAATATTGGCTGGGCACAGTGGCTCACGCCTGTAATCACTGCACTTTAGGAGGCCAAGGCGGGTGGATCACTTGAGGTCAGGAGTTTGAAAACTCCTGGTCAACATGAGGAAACCATGTCTCTACTAAAAATACAAAAACTAGCTGGGCATTGTGGAGCATGCCTGTGATTCCAGCTACTCCTCAGGAAGCTGAGGCAGGAGATTCGCTTGAATCTGGGAGGCGGATGTTGCAGTAAGCTAAGTTTGGGCTACTGCACTCCAGCCTAAGGGACAAAGTGAGACTCTGTCTCACAAAACAAACAAACAAACAAACAAATAAATAAATAAATAAGTAGCATTCCTAATAGAAATAACATTTAGAGAATTTTTGCTAGTTTTAACTATTTGAGAAGCAATAATGATTAAACTTTAAATAAGCATCTATGTATATAGAAGTATTAGAAATACTTATAGTTAGTATACTAATAATACTTGGTACTATTAATGAGATTTTCATCTACTCGTTAAGGAATGTAACCCAAACTACTACATGCCAACTCTCAGTTCAAGCTTTTACATACGGTGAAACAAAAAAAAATTTTTTTTTTTTTTAAGACAGGGTCTCATTTTGTTGCCCAGACTAGAATGCAGTGGTGTAATCACAGCTCACTGCAGCCTTGATCTTAAAGGCTCCAGTAATTTTCCTACCTCAGCCCCACAAGTAGCTGGGACTACAGATGCATGCCACCATGACCAGCTAATTTTAAAATGTTTTGTAGAGAGAGGGTCTCATTGTCTTGCCCTGGCTGGTCTCAAACTCCTGGGCTCAAGCAATCTTCCCGCCTAAGCCTCCTAAAGTGTTCGGATTGCAGGCATCAGCCATCACTTCTAGTTAGAAAAAAAAATTAATCATATTTTTCATTAATGCAAATTGGGCTTGTTCTACATACACCAAGAATAAAAGCATAAAATTTGCTTTTTATAAAATGTCTAAGAATGATTGTAAAATTAATCTTTTTCCTACAACTTTCTTAAGCTAACTTTTAATTCTGACCCATTCTAAGCTATCATTATTTTTGAATTAGAATTGCTTTGAATTAGTGAGATTTACAGACATGCTTTAAAAATAAAAATATGAGGCTAGGCACGGTGCCTCACACCTGTAATCCCAGGACTTTGGGAGCCTGTGGCAGGCAGATCACAAGGTCAGGAGATCAAGACCGTCCTGGCTAACACAGTGAAACTCTTTCTCTATTAAAAATACAAAAATTAGCCAGGCGTGGCGGCACACGCCTGCAGTACCAGCTACTTGGAAGACTAAGGAAGGAGAATCGCTTGAACCTGGGAAGTGGAGGTTGCAGTGAGCCAAGATTGCGCCATTGCACTCCAGCCTGGGTGACAGTGTGAGACTCCATCTCAAAAAAAATAAAAACAAAAATAAAAAATAAAATAAAAATAAAAACATGAAATGTGCAGTTTAGCAATATAAACATTATACAGCCTATACACACACACAAAAAAACTCATCATCAGCCTTAAGCTCTGTCTGTGCAAAGTGTCCTTCAACATCACCAGGAGAACAATCCTGGCACCACTGGCCAGAGGGTTTCTGAGACCGCATATAGCTTTCACAACAGATATCATCACTTAAAAAGTGATTTAAAAGAACATTCCCTGCCCTCCTGGCACTTATATTCTTTCCTCAGCAGCCATTTTTGAACATGCCAGGCTGAGATTCTACCCCACTGAATCCTAAAAGTAATGCCTTAGATTACTTTTCTGTAAGAAATTAGGGCATTCTTCCCACATCCCCAGAATCCTTAAGGTATATCACGACGTTTTCTGAAAAGCTATCAGTATTTTAGAGTCCCTCCTGTGATAGAGACAGACTGGATTAACTGACTTCTCAAGTTCCTTCTAGGTGTACGTGAGTTTATAAACTCCTGGTCATTTCCTTTCAGGAAGGACTATGGGCAGACAGCATCTGTTTGGTCTATGACAGCATAATAAATTCTTTTTGAATAAATCAGTTACTCACTGGCATCTCTTCTTGTTCTACACAAATAGTCTCTCTTCACTCCTGGCTTCAAGACCCATCTGGTGCTAGCAAATTATAATACTATGTTCCTTCCACTGGGAATACCATGAAATGCAAGGCAAAACAAAACTTATGTCTTACATATTTTTGTGGCTATTCTCTAAGATCATCAAATATTTGATGGCATTTGTCAGTAGAAAGTTAAATTTAAAAAAACTAAAATGGCTTAAAGAAAGCAAATTATTACCTTCTTCAAATAATGTGTCTTTTTGTAAAATCACAAAGGATAACATTTTAAACCTCAGGACCTATGATATGGAAGGTAAGTTGAAGTTTTACTACTGAAAAGGGGCCAAGCGCTGTTTAAGCAACTATTCACACTTACTGCATCGGCATGACTCTCCCCACAGTAAGATGCTGTGTTCGCCTATTAGTACAAGGGGCTAACAAGGCCAGGGTCCTGGATTTGGTCCAGGCACAGACCAGTTTCTTTCTCCTGGTTCCAGCCTCACTGCAGTCAGAGGGCCCTATATCACCTTGATCATAAAACTGCAGTGGCAGAACTTCACAGAGCCCCTACTTAGTGTGAGGTACAATTCTAAACACTTTGCACAAATGAACTCATTTAAACCTTCATAAAAACGTTAAGGAGATGCCATTCTCTGAATCAGCAAATGGAGGCACCAAATGGGTAAGGGCCTTGCCCAAATTCACACAGCTGGTCAGTGGGATTTGGCCCTGTGCCATCTCAGTCCTGACCCACAGTCTTGACTATAAAGTCATCTTGCCTCTGAAAAGAACAAGTGAGGGTCATGAGACACACCTGTCTCTGAATTTTCAGCAGCTCAGTCTAAGGGAATCAGGGAGGAAGCGTATCATCTGAAATTTTTTCTTTACCTAATTCTTCAGATTAAACTGACCAAACTAAGATTCATTTTCAAGATACATAATTTTAAAAATCAAAGTAACAAAGAAGAAACTTTAAAAATTTGAACCCTATTTAATTCTTTAGTATGATTAATCTTTATCAACTTTGGATCACAACTTAGTATTTCAGTACACAATGTTAAAAGGTTTCACAATTATTTCTTAATGTAGCACTACTGACAAAAAGGCAATAGAGTGTCTTACATTTTCGGTTAAATTTTCCATTAATCCCCCCAAATAATAAGGCCTTCCATGGTGCCCAACAGTCCTTGTTTGAAGCATTTTTCTCAGCAGTGATTATCTACAGAATCTTTTCAATAACTTTCCTACTAGATGTATCCTCCACTAGATCAAGAACCAGACCTATGTTGTTCTCCACTGTGCCCCACCATTGCCACAGTGTGGGGCCATGGTAGGCATTCAATGACATGTACTGACCAATCCGACAGGGTCTGGAATCAAGACCGACTCCACAGCCAGCATCTTCATTTAATACAGGTAAACTTCGACCACTTTGGACTTCTGTTTCCTTGTGAAAGGGATTTGGAATCTCTCTCTCATCCACCTCACAAGTCTACTGAGAGGTAAAATGGGAATATACGTTATAACTTGGCAAAGTACACAAATGTACAGGATTAAAAGAAGGGAGAGGAAGGCAACCTTCCTCAAGTTGCCAGGATGGTTTTTACGTGCGGGTCACTTTTCATACCAACTGGTGAAGCCTGGGGCATATGCCTTGTTGGTCTCCTCTCAACCTGGACTCACTCAAACCAGAGGAAGGAAATATCAAGAATTCTGTCAATACAGAAAGAACTGAGTCTTTAAGTACGTTGCCTGTCATTAGGATCCAATATTAGATCTTTAAAAATATGTAACTACATAAGCAATCAAGAATTTGAAGACAGTACCTCACTGCCACATCACTGATGTTAAAACAAATCAGAGACAAACAAAAAATAATATGGCATAAACAAATGGTACCCTCACAAATAAAACTGCACCACAAACCGCCCCACAAAGAGGGCCAGATGCAGAGGCAGCCCTAACAGGAATCAGCAATTGCATGTAGACATCAAAGACTAACAACCTTCTGCATTGACATTCTTTACATCACCTCAGGATCTGTTCAAGGTAACCAATTTCCCCATTTCAGTCTAATTACATTTGTGTTTTGAGTGTTTAAAGAGAAAATATATAAGATGTTATCTACAGGTAAGCCCACTTGGGTTGTCCTTCTCATGCAAACTATTAACATCTCTATTGAGCACCTTCTATATTTACCAATATTAAAGTGCTATGGATAATGCAAAAGAAAGATTATATAGAACTTGATCTTCTTCCCATACAATACTGTCCTCTACTATGAGAGGAGAGGAATTAATACAGCAGATTAATACTCTTGCTAGCACACTGAATTCTCAAAATGCTAGAGCAACTCCTGCTAAGAAAATGTGCACTATAGCTCATCCCGGCCTATGCTGAGCTGGCACCTGTGCTCCAGGTGGCTGCCATGGTATCAAGAGTGCAAATGCAATCACCTCCTTTCAGTCATATGGACACTTCATATTTTTTAAGCACAATATTTCTATTTCCAATGAAAATTTGGAATTGCTTTCCAACTATCGATTGCTCAAAAAAGCTTTGTTGAAATTATAGTCACCTGATAGCTGGTGTCACTGCCACTTTAGACATAAATGGTAAGTCCTAGGCGCTGGGTGAAACAGCAGGGGACAGGCTCAGCTCAGGAAAAGTGCAAAGGGGAATTACTTCCCACCAAGCCCTCTTTGACTATATTACTCCAAATAAGAAGAGCTGCCATTTTTGAAGGTCTGTTATGTACCAGGTATCGGGACTGCCATTTTGCATGCATTATCTCTAATCTTTGCCACAGATATTGCGAGAGATAGCAGGAGTCCCATTAACAGATGCAGAAGTAGACTTGGAAACATTAAATAAAATGTCCAAGGTCATTCTGCTGACATGTGAAAGGCAGGACTATGAAATTCCAGCCATCTGCCTCGCGGCCGAGGAAGACTGCAAAGTAGCAGTTGAGGGTCTGAAGTCAGATTTGATCGGCTCCAGACACACTGCAGGAGTCAAAAATGCTGGAGGAATGCATACGGAGAGACAAAGTGAGGAGTCAGAAACACATGCCCGAAGTTCCAAGGTGCCATTTGGTACTCATTTTACAGAGATGGGAGTGGATGAGCAGTGTGAGGAGACAGGAAGCTAGTTTGCAGGGAAATGAACCTGCTGTTATGAGGAGGGGAACGAGACATGGGCTTCTTTAGAGACCCAGGAGGCAGAGGGGAAGAAAAGAACTGCATGCAGAGCAGTCCCAGAAGCCAAAAAGCAGAGACCCCCCAGAGGGTGGATCACTGCAGCAACACAACGGGTAAAATAGATGCAGGCCTGGCGTCAGGAATTTGCAGTCACCTTTGAGAGAACAAGGGCAGAGTGGTTTGAGGGGATGCCAAACTATTAATACAAAGATTGAGAAGGCGGCGGATAAAGAGGAGGCAGACAGAGTGAGCGTAAAACAGTAGTTGTCAAATTCTAGTCAGAGACACAGTATTCACGGTTGGCAAAATGAAAGAACTGGAGAGAAAGGTTTTCTGATAATAAAGCTGAATTTATATACTTAAAAGAACTGTTGTTTAATCTGAGATTATACCCTGACTAGTGGGTTGAAATCTCTTTGTCTTTTGCTAAATAATGGCGATAGTTTTTATTATTAAAATAAAGAGTTAGCAATCCTGTGCCAAATCCCATTAAAAAATTATACTGTTCTATTAAATCTCCACCTCTGAGAACATGGGGTAGAGTATGCCTTGAAAAAGCCCAGCAATCAGAAGGAAAAAAGGGCAAACAGCTTGAGGAGAACACCAAGGTCAAGGGAAAGTCCATTCTGATGTGTCTGGGTTTGATTCATCTGAAAAATGTGAGCAGCTTGCAGAAACGTAGACAAATCAAGTCCTTCTTCAGGAGGCAGCAAGGACAGTCATAGAGCTGAAGGGAGGACTTGAACATGAAGACTTCAGAAACCCAGCTATGTGGAGGGATTGAAGAGGAGCCTGGGAGCGGAAGATCTGTAACAGTGTAAGAAACCCCATACATTGAGAGAGCAGGCCTTTGGGATGAGATTCATTCATCCACAGAAGAAGCAAATGGCAAAATTTCATGATCTTAAGAAGGAAATAAGCTGCCACAATAGGAAACCCTTCTTGGCAAAAATGAACACTGCATCTACTTGGCAATGCTATGCGGAGGGAGGAGAGCAGGGAAGGAAGGGCCACATTGGCAGAAAACGTAGGATTCTATTATGTATGTAAACCAGGAATCCAGACCTTGTCAAGGATGGAATTCAAAAGCTACAACAAATAAAACAACTAGCAGTGAACAGAACAAGCATGTAAAAAGAGATGCTGACAGGCTGTAGTAAAATACTGAATGCTACGACTCTGGGTACATTCAGTACATCATATCGCTTCATTTAGAATTATTTACTACTAGGGTAAAACAAAGTCCTTGTGTGCCAAACAGCCTGGCTGATTAAGACAGTTTGAATGCTGTGCTGTGGGCTGCTTGACTCAATCCTGCTTAAAAATATCTGGAATTGTCAAACAAGACTAAATATGAATGCATGAGCCAAGCCTGCATTTGCTACCACAGCTGTTGTTCTGGGTGTGCAGGGGAAAAGAAATGCTAAATGGAGAATTTTTTTCAAATGCATCCCATTTATCATATTATACCAACCACCAAAGACTCACTAAGGAGGCAGTCAGTCTTACAGACAAAGCCATAATTCCAAGCAGCCTTCCCAGGGCACACGCAGGCTGAGTGACATGGGTCTCTCCATAGCACAGGAGGGGAGGCAGGACAGAGAGAGGCCCTTTGTAAAATGTTGTTTTGTACAATTTTTGGCACTTGCAGTGGCAAAAATTTTTCCTAATCAAAGAAGTTTTCACCGAATTCCAGTCACAATTGCCAATATAACCCTTATACCTCAGCTTTTCCTCCCACACAGAGTTGGCTTAAATAAACATGTCTTGGGGTACAAGATGCTGATTCACACATACAAAAAGTAAAGAATGAATTCTATAATATTAAATGCTAGGTTTTGTATGCGATAATATGCAGAAAAAAAATGTGGACAGTTGGGTACTTTTTACTCTTCCTCCAAAGCTATATACATAAACACACACACACACACACACACACACACACACACACACACACACACACACACACACAC
>NW_022436981.1:11246801-11387989 GCF_009761245.1 Sapajus apella | reverse complement strand
CACACACACACACACACACACACACACACACACACACACACACACACCCCTGATTTATATTATTCCGGTTAATGGCTACTTCAAAGAAAATAGCAATCCAACATCAAAAATGAGGGGGGAAAGTTGTATTTATCAGATACATACTTTTCACTCAAAATTACATCTCATTTTAATGATTCCCATTTAATACTGCCAAAATTATACCAAAATTCTCTAGAGAAATGAAGTCTTCCAGTAGATGAATGCTTTGATGCAGAAATGAAGTCTTTAACTTTATCCCAAGTTTTCTCCACCTTCCTTAAGCCATGGGAATCTTTCTGCATGAATTCTATGGTACCAGCTTCCATGCCTTCTATGCTGCCTTTCTAAGCATCACTTAACTTTCCAAACAGGATTTGTGATTCTTGTCAGCTGGGATAGACATCCTACTATGTGTTCTCCTCTCACATGCCGACACCATAGTGTTTGTCAATTAGAGACTCAGCCACAGGCTTAATGACTTGTTCAGACCCTGAAAACATTCTCTGGGCAACGCACAGAGTAGGTGAGAGGAGGGTGCAGGGCCAGGAGTGAATGCACTTTTCCAGAATGGCACGAGAAGCCCTTTGGCCCAGATAAACTAGCTAGAACACAGATTCTCAACAGTCTCACCAACGTTTTCCAAAGCATATCCCTAATCCAGGTTTAGTATAACCGCTGGGTGTCCCAGAGGCTGGGGATTCTCAAACGTCAGAGTACAAAAGAAGCATCTGGCCCACTGAAAGAATGAATGGTCTGGTCCCACTCCTAGCAATTGATTCAGCAGATCTAGGATGAGGAGAAGGAATTTACACTTTAACCCAGCATTACTGGATATTCAGATAAAGGAGGTCTAATGGCAACCTCTAAAAAACACTGAGGCATTTAACTTCAGTGGTTCTCAGCTCTGGCTGAGATCAGAGTCATCTGGGACCACCATCACCTGAGAGTTGGAAAAGTCAGGCTGGGGTAGGACTTGGGCATTGTTATTAAAGAAGAATAACAACAAAATCCACATGCAAGTAGGTGAATCTAACACGCAGTTCAGAACCACTGCCAATGAGGACTTGGCCCTTTTATCTTGTTTTTATTTTTAACTTTTATTTTAGGTTCAAAAGGTACACATGCAAGTTTGTTACATGGGTAAATTGCATGTTGCAGAAGTTTGGTGTACCAGGTAATCAGCAAATACCCAATAGGTAGTATTTCAATCCTCACCCATCCTCCCACCCTACACCCTAAAAGTGGCCCAAGTGTCTATCGGTCCCTTCTTTGTGCCCATGTGTACTCAATGTTTAGCTCCCACTAATCAGTGAGAAGATGCATTATTTGGGTTTCTGTTCCTGCGTTAATTCCCGTAGAATAGTGGCCTCCTGCTCTGTCCATGTTGCCCCGCCCATCTTAGTGTGGTATCTTACAGTTACTCATGGCTCCCCATCCACACTTCACCCCCATAATAAAGCTACTTCTGCTCTTACATGCAAGCAGATCCAACTTTTAGGGCCTGCACTGAAGACTTTGTTAAACTGCCTCCAATGGGAAGTAACAATAGCAATGTGACAAGGGAAAGCTATTTTGTTTAGTTGTGGATGGGGAAAGGAAGTGGTGGGGAAGGCATGAAAAGCAGGACTGTTTGGATCTAATTTAACTGCCTTCTCATTTTGAAATAAAACTGAATTTTAAAAAAATCATTCTTCAATAATACAAGTACACCTTTTCAAAAGTAACCCTTTAAAAAAGAGGTTAAATCAGAAAATGGAATATAAGAAGCATTCTAAAAAGAACTCAAAAACATGTTCACATTTTTCAAAGAAATACTATAAAGAGCTTAAGAGCTTAAAAATTATAAGTTGTCACTGACAGATGAAAACGTAAAATATTTCTAACACATTTAAACTTCTTAAACATATCAGAATGTACACACTGAAATTGGCATTATCCCCTTCAAAGTATTCATCAATGAAGCATGCATATACATTCTTCTGGCACTGCCACCGATCGAATGTTTTAGAGTCCTTTTTCAGAATTATAATGAGTGGTGTTTATGATGTACTGTTATGAGAAAATTTTGCAGAACCAGTGCTATTTTATGAATTATAGAAAATTCTATACTAACAATCAGAATAAAATATGTAGTGTGTTTCAGCTGAATCTCACTCTGAAAATGATATACTGTGGCATATTGGATCCATTTCTATGTCCTAAGGCAATTCTCATAGACACTGTCATCCAAATTCAGGGTGAAAGGGAGAGAGAAGGTGAAATGTTTGCTTTTGCTGAGGTGGGAGTAACCAGTCACCAGTTCTCTCTTGGTCATTGGCTATGGTTGTGACCAGCATGGACTCTGGCCACTTCAGGCCTTCTGTTTCACATTAAGTGTTGAGGACCACAGACAGATAGTGTTCCCCCCTTCTAAAATTCTAATATTGCCTTTATCCCATTGTGTTTCCAAGTCTATTTCACTCTGGAATTTTTTTTAAGTTGTAAAAGAAATGTATGGTCATTATAAAAAGTCAGTAGAAACAAGTAAAGGAAAAGTCAACAACCTGCCCTTCCCATTTCCAGACTCTCCCTGCCCTGGCGGAAGGCTGCCAATGTTGGTGTCACAATGGCCTAGTAATCCAGGTCATTAAAATAGATGCTTGAATTTTGAACTGGGCAAAAACCATTTTCTGGACTTAGTAAAGCCATTGTTCCATAGATTTATTTGAAAAAGATCGTAATGTAAAGACATCCTTTTGGTCTAAATGCTATTTAGGGTCTTGACCCAGTCAGGAAATGTTTAGGTTCTGTCATGTTATTATATGAGTGGCTCCTTGCTGCAATTTAGAGTGGCATGAATTTTCTTAAAAATTAAAATGCAGACTCCTGGGTTCCTGATCTGGAAATCTGGATTGCATACTCCTTAGGTGAGGTAGAAAACGGCAATTTTACAAGAATACTATGTAGGTGGTGATTCCAGAGCCTGCTTGGAGAAACAACTGCTCCAAATGAAGGAAAACAGGCCATGATCCAAAATCTAAGTAAAAGGAATTCTTGCTTCCATCATTCCTGAATGTCCCCTTTTTCTCTGGTCTGATAATCAGCAGGACATTCTGATTTGCTGACCTTTGACATATTTTTCTCTATCTTTTTTTTCAAAATGACAAAGGCAGCTTTGCCCACATGGTTTGAATGTCTCTGTGGATAGGACCGTGTTTTGTCCTCTCTTAGCCAACATTCTTCCTTCTGCTATACTTGCGATAATATCCCAGTGCCTGACATGCAGAGTGCATAGTAAAAGTGTAGTTCTAGACTATATAGAACTAATATAATAACTAATTATAAGATGTGATATTTATAATACATTTTGTTTTTTACATTTAAATAGTAACTGAGTTCAACACTACATAGAACTAATATAATAACTAATTATAAGAAGTGATATTTATAATACATTTTAAGTTATTTTAAAGAGGCACTTTAAAGAAGCATTTTTAAAACTTAAAATATATTACAAATATCACATCTTATAATTCCACGGATGTTAGAAGCCCATCATCTTTGATTTATTCTCTCCAAGTCATCTACCAGTTTCTAAATAAGATTAACTTTATCTACGTAATTCAAGAAACCTGTGCCTCTAGGCTGAATAAAGGGGCTGTAGACCCTATACCTTGGCACACAGCGCCATCCATATAATAAGCTTCCTACAAATCAAAAAGTAACAGAAATGGTACTCTCCTCTTGTATCCAGATTCTCTCTAAAATTACAATGAAAGGAATGAAAACAATGGTCCCAAGGGCAAAGCCTAAGAAATCAACCCATTCACTCATTCCATTCACTCACTCATTTATCTGATTATTTAAGCAATTGATATGTGAGGGGCCCTGATTATTTATGTCAGGCCATGTGGCAGAAGATAAGGAAGCAAAGGTGAATAAAAGAGAAACAGTCTCTGCCCACTATGATCTCATAACACAGTGAGGGGGAGGGTTGTCATAAAAATAAGCCTAAAAGAGTGTGACACCAACATTGACAACCCTCCACCAGGGCAGGGAGAGTCTGGAAGCAGGAAGATCAGTCTGTTGACTTTCCATTGACTTTTTCTACTGACCATATACTGCTTTTATAATATAATATTTTTTTTTCTTTTTTTTTTTTTTTTTTTTTTTTAAGAGATGGGGTTTCTCCATGTTAGTCAGGCTGGTCTCAAACTCCCAGCCTTAAGTGATCTGCCCGCCTCAGCCTCCCAAAATGTTGGGATTACAGGCGTGAGCCACTATAATTTTTTTTTAAATCCCAAAGTGAATTAAACTTGGAAACACAATGAGATAAATGCAATTATTAGAGTCTTAGAAGGAGGGAATACTATCTGCCTGTGGTTCTCAACACTTAACAGGGACTAACAGGCCTGAAACGGCCAGAGCCCACCTTGGTCCTAACCATGGCCAATGACCAGACTCCGGAAAGAGATAACTGGTGACTGGTTACTCCCACCTTTTGCCTACTGGGTCTGCCTTTCAGTGGCAACAGCAATGCCAGGATAGCTTACACCCATCCAGACACTGATCAAACACGTACACATTATGAGCAGAGTGTTATGAAATTCGTCCGTTAATTATATCATTGTTAGCTGTCCAAGACACATACCGTCTGCATAATTGCTCACATCCCTTAGAACTGGCAGATCCAGCAGGAAACAGTGATTGTTACTGTTTCCTCCTGGTAATTGTGGGTATGTTTCAAGCCTTCCTCTAATCTCTCAAAAAGAGTCAAGGGAAAAAGCATAAAACAACAAGCAGTGTGTGCTGTGAACCACTTTTGACACTGTCTTTGCTGTCACAGATGACCTCCCAAATACCAGATCCAACGGAAACTTTTCAGTGCATGTTTATTGACCACGCTGCCCCATTTTACACCACAGCCCTTCTGAATGTGCTGCCCTGCCTTAAGTTCCATTATAAAACTCTCGAGAATTTTCTTGTTTCCCTGTTTGCTTCTTCCCAGTCTGTTACTCAAGTTCCTTTTCACCAATCCTTTAACAATGGGGCTTCCTAAGGTTCTGCCTTTTTACAGGTTATGCCTGGGCAGTTTCATCGATGACAACAGCTTCATCCATTAATCAGCACACTAGCTCCAGCCCATGCAGTCAGTCACCTCCATTAAGGTTTAACATGATGACCTCTGCTCTGTCATTCTGTTGCTTGCCCCACACTGTACCCAGTCCCCACTCTTGACGAGTCTTCCTACTGTTCCTTCTCAGAATCTTACAAGGGCCTCTCTTTCTCTGCTTTCCCTTGAGCAGGGATATTCTGCAAGCTCATCTGCACTTCTGACTCCATGTCCTCTCCTGACTGACTTCATTCATACCTGTGGCTTGAACCATTACAGACAGATGGATGACTCTCAAACCTGTATCTCCTACTAAAGTTTCTCCCCTGAGTCTCAGAACTTTATAATCATCTGCCTACTAAACAGCTCCATCCAGATACCCCAGTGGCATCTCACCCTCCACATGTCCACAAATAAACTCATCTTTTCCCCTCAGACCTTATCGTTTCTTCAGCCTCTTCCATCTTGCCTGTGGTGGGAAGTGGGAATTTATCCAGACCCAAAACCTCTCCATCCCGCTCTAGCAAGCTACTGGCTAGTTGTACTCCTGTCTGGTCCAGGGTCTTCTCTTCTCCTGATCCTCTCTCAAGTCCCTCCACCCCTCACATGGATGCCTGGCCTCCCACATCTAGGCTGTCCTTAATCAACTTCATGCTCTTTGCTAGGGCCAAGGTGATATGTAAGCCACTCCCCTGCCTGAAACCCTTTCATGGCTCCCCACAGCTTTCAAGAAAACATTCCTTAGCAAACACACAGGCCTTTCGTGATCTTGCTGTCATCTACCTCTCTAGTTGTATCCCCTTTTATCAGCTCCAGTAATATCTTGCATTTCCCTAAATTCATCAGGCTATTTCAAACCTTCAGACATGCATTCGAGCTATTTCATCTGCCCAGAAAAGACCTTCTCACACTTCTTTATCTCTATGTGCAACTTGCCCCTCAGAGCCTAAGTGTCATGTTTTCCAGGAAGTCTTTTTGATACCACTTACTTCCCCAAAAATGATGGAGCATGCCCCACAACCTCCCAGCTCCTTCAGGCATAGTTCTGAGACAGGACTTCTCACACTGTCCTGTGTCATCAGGGATGGATATGTTCCTTCCACCCTTCTAGCCTAAATCCCTCAACAGCCACTGCTAAACTGATTTATCTCTAGCTCCTAGCACAGAGCCCAAATTCACAGCACTGGTTAAATGTTCATGAAAGAATAAAACTCATTCTAAAAATTCATTCCTGTCCCTATGTCCCTTATCACAATGAAGCATACACTCTAGCCAAGACTTTCACTAGTGCTTGCTGTGCTATTCATAATGAAAGATGCGGCCTTTATAAAACCATTCAGGACATAGGCATAGGCAAGGATTTCATGACTAAAACACCAGAAGCATTGGCAACAAAAGCCAAAATAGATAAATGGGATCTAATTAAGCTCCAGAACTTCTGTACAAAAAAAGAAACAGTCATTAGAGTGAATGGGCAACCAACAGAATGGGAAAAAATTTTTGCAATCTACCCATCTGACAAAGGGCTAATATCCAGAATCTACAAAGAACTAAAACAGATATACAAGAAAAAAAACAAACAACCCCATTCAAAAGTGGGCAAAGGATATGAACAGATGCTTTTCAAAAGAAGACATATACGAAGCCAACAAACATGAAAAAATGCTCATCATCACTGGTCATTAGAGAAATGCAAATCAAAACTACATTGAGATACCATCTCAAGCCAGTTAGAATGGGAATCATTAAAAAATCTGGAGACAACAGATGCTGGAGAGGATGTGGAGAAACAGAAACACTTTTACACTGTTGGTGGGAGTGTAAATTAGTTCAACCATTGTGGAAGACAGTGTGGTGATTCCTCAAGGATCTAGAAATAGAAATTCCCTTTGACCCAGCAATCTCATTACTGGGTATACACTCAAAGGATTATAAATCATTCTATTATAAATATACATGCATACGTATGTTCACTGCAGTACTGTTTACAATAGCAAAGACCTAGAATCAACCCAAATGCCCATCAGTGATAGATTGGACAAGGAAAATATGGCACATATACACCATGGAATACTATGCAGCCATAAAAAAACAATGATTTCATGTCCTTTGTAGGGACGTGGATGAACCTGGAAACCATCATTCTCAGCAAACTGACACAAGAACAGAAAATCAAACACCGCATGTTCTCACTCATAGGCCGGTGTTGATCAATGAGAACACATGGGCACAGGGAGGGGAGCATCTCAACACTGGGGTCTGGTGTGAGGGTAGGGAAGGGATAGTGGGGAGTGAGGAGGTTGAGGAGGGATAATATGGGGAGA
Source organism: Sapajus apella (assembly GCF_009761245.1). NCBI lineage: Eukaryota > Metazoa > Chordata > Mammalia > Primates > Cebidae > Sapajus > Sapajus apella. The sequence continues at coordinate 11,380,552 of NW_022436981.1, read as the reverse complement.
AATGCCAGATATAGGTGATGGGGGGATGGAGGCAGCAAACCACATTGCCATGTAAGAACTTTTCTTTGAGTTTATCTCTTTCCATCTGGATCCCTAAGGAAGGACAGAACAGTTGCTAGCACAGTAAAGAGGTATTTTGAAGATATGTATGAACTCGACTGGCAGTTAGAAAGGGCTCCAGAAGACCAAAGCATCTGCTCAGAAAATGCCAATTAACTGCAAAAAGGAGCCGTCTATACCATGCTACAATTGGTCAAACCTGAAGGCTGACTAGTTTGAGAGAAGACTCAAGGGCAGGGCACTGATCTAGAGGAAGAGCAGAAGGAATTTATCTTTTCCAATGACAACATGCAGAGCTCCCAAATAGAGCAAGGACCTAAAAGGGACTGGGGTGGGGTGAGAAAGGCCTTTTTTTTTTTTTTTTTTTTTTTTTTTTGAGATGGAGTCTTGCTCTGTTGCCCAGGCTGGAGTGCAGTGGCACGATCTTGGCTCAAGGCAACCTCTGCCTCCCAGGTTAAGCAATTCTCCTGCCTCAGTCTCCTGAGTAGCTGGGATTACAAGCGTCCACCACCACGCCTGGCTAATTTTTGTATTTTTAGTAGAGATGGGTTCTTACCATGTTGGCTAGGCTGGTCTCTAACACCTAAGCTCCTGATCCAGAGGAAGGCCTTCTTAAAGCAAAGGTGCTCCCTGTGATTGCAATAAAACATGTTTCTATGGCATTTGACTCCACTTACGGCTAACTTCAAACAGGGACAGGTCCTTGCCATGCTGTGGCCCATCATTTCCTACTCAAGTAAACAGGCAGACCACAATACAGGCAGCACATGTAAGATGAGGAAGCAGAAAGTTTCAAAGACTCCCTCAGGTCCCCAGGTGCTTGCTGCTGGGCTGACTTCATTTAGGCCTCTGTAGTGAGATCTCAGTCCTCCTCAGCCCCTCAGGCTCTGGGCTGCCTTTTGTGCTGAGCGAGAATTGAGTTACTGGCACTCAACCTCCCAGTTTTGCCTAATTTGCTCAGAGCCACTTGTTCATCTTAACCCAGCACTCATTCATCTACTCCCTGAACGGGAAGGCCTGTTTTTTTTTTAACATTTTGTAACTCCGTTAAACAAAGGTTAAATACTTCAAGACATCAACTGTTAACGTTCATGGTATAATACTTTCACCAAGCACCTCTACAAGCAGAGTGTATTGTTAGGTAAATACAGGCCTGATTGCTTCAGAGTATCTTTTAAAAGCTGCACATTTGTTTGGCCTGCCTCTGGCCACATTCTTTCCCTCTGTACCTACATGGCCCTGGGGGTAACTGCCTCCCTAACTTATTTCAACACAAGAAGCCCAAATCAGGTAAAGACTTCGAAGCTGCTTACTCACCTCTTTCTTCACTCAGTCTGGCTGACTTTTAACTTATCACAACCTTCTGGAAAGCCCCCTGTCTTGTCGATTATATAACATACACCAACCTTTGAAACCTAATAGCTTCCTGTTGGTGTTCATGTTATAGAAAAGGCAAAAGTTATTGATTAATCTGCCTTTTTAAAAAACTTGTGTTTAAGCACAAATAACGACACAAGAAATGCTTACAACCTATGTTAAGTGAAAAAAAGCAAGATAGGAATATCTATTTGTTAAATGATCCCAATTTTGTAAAACAGAAATGAAAAGAGAAAAAGATAACTAAAATGTATAAAAACATTGATGATTATTTCTGGGTAGTGGGATATAAACGTTTTTAAACTGAGGAGACAGAATTATGATTTTAGAGTTCAATAAACTTGAGACCAAATACCAGTTCTACTACTCATGAGTCATACAACTAAAAGTTTCTAACCTGAGACTTGGTTTTGTCACCTGTAAAAAGGAGATGGCAAGCTTATTTCTTGGAGATAGTTTGAAGATTAAATGAGATGATATAATACATATCAAGTACTCAGCCTCATATCTGGTACATAGTAATCAACTAATAAATATGTTGATGAGAAGGATTCACACTGTTCTCTTAGCTTTTCAGCAATGTTTCTTTATATTTCACTATTAATTCTCGACAAGGAACATGTACTTTAAAGAACATAAACCAAAAACTGCATGATCCTAATAACTGATTTCTCTACCCATCTTGGAATGCCCTTTGTAGTCTTCTCAGGGATAGGTCAAATGTAACTCACTTCGTTGACACCAAGTTAAAACAAGGAAACCTGCTGAATTAACGCTGCTCTATATTGCAGGGAAGAACGTCAAAGAGGGAAGCTCGCTGGCTGCTTGAAGCAGAGGTTCATGTAGTATACCACCAGTAAGACAAAACTTGGTAGCAAACCAGGTCAGAGTTAACCAGTTGCTAAGTCAGTCAGTTTGCCCAGAGAAGATAGGACTATGGAAATGTGCCACACTAAGAAAATTTCCTTGTGACTGAGTGACCAATATGAATGCTAATGGAACTAGGTACTGATGTCACCACACCAGCATCTCACCTCTCCTCGGCATCCGTATCCCAAAGTTAGATGTCCCATCACAGTGCTTACTGAATATCCACACCCTGAGAAAGGACCACGGGATGATTTCATCATCACTCATCAGAGACTGACAAAGTCATCTTCATAGAAGAGAGCTATACCTGCTTCCAAGGGACCTGGGACACTCATGTTATCAAATCTCTTTACTTTTCCTTCAAATGTAAAACCCATACATTCCTAGTTTTTGTCTTTCCTGATTATCACTACACTTACAGGAATGTTTCAATCTTTTGCCAAGACAGCATAACAGTTACCTCTGAAATGTTGTATCAGATCTTTCTGAGAAAGCTCTTCTACTTTGTATTGGATGATACCCCATTTCTAGCCATAAAAGATTTATGGGCCATGTGCGGTGGCTCATGCCTATAATCCTAGCACTTTGCGAGGTCGAGGCAGATGGATCACCTGAGGTCAGCAGTTCAGGACCAGCCTGGTCAACATCGTGAAACCCCGTCTCTACTAAATATACAAAAATTAGCCGAGCATGTTGATGGGAGCCTGTAATCCCAGCTACTTGGGAGGCTGAGGCAGGGGAATTGTTTGAACCTGGGTGGCAAAGTTTGCAGTGAGCCGAGATGGTGCCATTGCTCTCTGGCCTGGGCAACAAGAGCGAAACTTTGTCTTAAAAAAAAAAAAAAAAAAAAAGGATTTACGAACCACCTGTTACAATCTGAATATTGGTATTCCCCAAATTCATCTGTTTAAACCTAATACCCAATGTGATACTATTAAAAGGTACAGCCTTTGAGAAGTAAGTTATGAGGACTCTACTCTCATGAATGGGATTAGTACCCTTATAAGATAGGCTCAACTAGGGGAAGATGGAGCAATAAAAACAAAATAAAAGGGGGTAACACAAGCTCCCCTGCCCCTTCCATGATGTGACAACATGGCAATGAGGTGACATCTTTGAAGCAGAGAACAAGTCTTCATGAGACACCAAATCTGCCAGCACCAGATCTTGGACTTCCCAGCCTCCAGTACTGTGAGCAATACATTTCTCTTGCTTATAAATTATCCAGTCTAAGGCATTTTGTAATAGCAGCCCAACCAGACAAAAATACCACCTCTTAGAGTGAGCCACTTCTACAGGTGGTTGAACTTATTCACTAGTGGTTTTGTGGCTTTCTTTTTTTTGCAAGTATAAATGTCTTATAAAAAAATTTTCCAGTTTTTATCTTCATATTCAGAGGGTAACTAGTCCATACACTGTCCATCCTTACTCTCAAAATAGAATAAAACTGACAGCTCTGCCTTTATTATCTTCAATAAACTCCAAAAACAATGAAAAGCACCACTCCTCCTGGGTACCTTATCTCAGATCTATCACTTACTAGGAGTATGATTTGGGGCATATAAAAACTTCTTCAATGCTCAGTTTCTTCATCAGCCATCCCTGAGATGCTAATAGCCACACCTCACAGAGTTCGTGTGTGGATTAAATGGCACATGTGGTGATGCAGGACAATGCCTGGCATACGGTGCACAGTATCTAGAAGTTGTATTGAGCCAAAACCTCACCTGTATCACTCTATACCTCATGCCTGCTTGTGTCCTCAGCTACCCTGCATTCTTACTTGCACAGTCCTCTCACAGTCTTAGTTCTGATTTTCATGACCCAAAATGAAAGATGATAGAATTACAGCACCTATACTGAGTGTTCATTCTATACAAGGCACTGTTCTAAGTAGTTTATGTTAATTTTTCTAACAAAAACATACTTTGAATTTAGTGGAGGTATTTATATGCATAGCCTCTTTTAAGAGTTAAAAAACCTCTATAAGGTTGGTGCTATTAAAATCATTTTACAGATGAATAAAATGAAGCAGACAGAGGTTAAGTAATTTGTCCAAGGTAGTGATCCTTGAGCTCACACACTTATAATGATGACATATTTCCTAAAGCGAAGTACTTCAAGGATTCCTGAAACATAAACCCCTAGTTTCTAAAATATATTTTTTTTAAATGCAGTTTTTAAAACTTCAAATAAAAAAGTCACAAACACTTACACAGGTTTTATGCTATTACCTTATCAGTGGCCATCAATCATGTTAACTTATGTCTAGGTTTATACATTCATGTGAAGTTGTGGAAAGGCAGGCTACCCTCTCCTCTTTGGACAGGCATCTTGAGTTTCTTATAAACATGTTACTCACTAGGAAGTTGTGAAAGTACAATGGGATTGTGTGTGCGTTTGTGTGTGTCTACGTGTGTCTGTGGTGTCTATGTTTACTAGGTGTAATGGTTACTTTTATGTGTTAATTTGATTGCACACAGGATACCAAATTAAAAAACATTACTTCTAGGTGTGTCTGTGAGGGTGTTCCTGGATGAGATAAGTATTCAAATTGGTAGACTCAATAAAGCAGACTGCCCTCCCCAATGTAGTGGGCATTATCCAATCTGTTGAGAACCCGAATGGAACAGACAGTGGAAAAGGGAGGAATTTGCCTTTTTTGCTTCATGCTTCCCTATTTGAGCTAGAACATCATCTTTTCCTTCCTTTTGCCTGGAATTTGCACTCTTGGCTCCCCTGGTTCTCAGGCCTCAGACTCAGCCCAGAATTATTCCACTGGCTTTCCTGCAGAGGGCAAATCCTGGAACTTCTCAGTCCCCATAACTATATAAATCAATTCCTAATAAATGTCTCAAAGAGAGAGAGAGAGATTTATTAGAAGCTGATTCATATATATCATATATATGACAATATATATGAACACATATATTGTCACATATATATATATGTGTGTGTGTATATATATATATGTATGGTGTCCTATTGGTTCTGTTTCCCTGGAGACATTTTTTTTTCCCATTTATTTATTTTATTGCATTTTAGGTTTTGGGGTACATGTGAAGAACATGCAAAATTGTTGCATAGGTACACACGTGGCAGTGTGATTTGCTGCCTTCCTCCCCATCACCTACATCTGGCATTTCTCCCCTTGCTATCTCTCCCCAGCTCCCCACCCCCCACTGTCCCTCCCCTATTTCCCCCCAACTGACCCCAGTGTATAGTGCTCCCCTCCCTGTGTCCATGTGTTCTCATTGTTCAACACCCACCTATGAGTGAGAACATGCGATGTTTGATCTTCTGCTCTTCTGTCAGTTTGCTGAGAATGATGGTTTCCAGGTTCATCCATGTCCCTACAAAGGACCCAAACTCATCGTTTTTGATGGCTGCATAATATTCCATGGTGTATATGTGCCACATTTTCCCTGTCCAGTCTATCGTCGATGGGCATTTGGGTTGGTTCCAGGTCTTTGCTATTGTAAACAGTGCTGCAATGAACATTCGTGTGCATGTGTCCTTATAGTAGAACGATTTGTAATCCTTTAGATATATACCCAGTAATGGGATTGCTGGGTCAAATGGAATTTCTATTTCTAGATCCTTGAGGAATTGCCACACTGTCTTCCACAATGGTTGAACTAATTTATACTCCCACCAACAGTGCAAAAGTGTTCCTATTTCTCCACATCCTCTCCAGCATCTGTTGTCTTCCCTGGAGACATTTAATACAGAAGGCTTAAGTGTGATCAATGGCATAAAACCATACAATTCCAGCATTCAATTAAGTGCAAGGTGTACCAGATGATCTAGTGGTCATTAATGGTCATAGTTCTTCTCCTCTTGTAGCTAACTGAATTTCCCAGCTCCATTCAATTAAGTCAGGGATATAAAACTGGCTGCAGACTGTTGATAGAAATGATGTATACTATCTTGTTGGCATAGTTCATACATTAGTTTAAACATTTCCTACGTGCAATTCTCCGTTTTCTTCCCCTCCCGTAAAGACTTTGTGGCTGCTAGTTGAATAAAGATGCGACATCACAAGAAGAAAGATGCCTGGATCCCTGAAAGACTATATGGAGCGCAGCCTCTTACTTCCCCAGGTAATAAACACACACACTCCGTAAACTGTAAACTGAACAGCAATAAAATTCCTCACTGTGTTAAGCCACTGAGATTTTTTAAACAATAGTCAGTCTATGCTAATGCACAGAGCTTAACATTTCACCTAGCAGAGCACACCCTTTGCAACACAGTAGTCAGCAATACAATAAAAAGAGAAAGAATCCCACAACAATTCATATGACTTTAATTGTTATTATTATGTACTGAGTTTTGGTTATTATGTTCTTTGTTTTTTTTAATGAACCTTAAAATTTTTAGTGAATAGTTAAGAGAGAAGCACTAAGATATTTGCATTTATATTGTTGACTCCATAAAGCTACAACAAATATTTGAAATAAATTTCTAACAAACAACAATGACAACCCAACTGAGAAATCCACTAATTAACTCCCTCTAAATTTGCTACCAAAGTATAAGAACTGTTAGACTGCTTCTTACCAGCATCGAATCAAAAATGCCTTTTCTTTCCTTCATGCCTTTTTCACATCAGTTGCTACTGATACTAGTTACTGACACTTTCCTGAACGTAATGAGCACTTCATTTATACCATAATATAACAGTCATTATACTTGTCTGTTGTACCTATGGAGTTGTTATTTCCTTAAGGGATAGAACAATTTAGCATAGAGTCTTACATTTAGTAAGTACTCAAAAAATATTGCTTGAAGTAAAAAATATAAATTATTATTGAGATGGAGTCTCACACTTTCACCCAAGCTGTAGTGCAATAGTGCAATCTCAGCTCACTGCAACCTTTACCTCCCAGGTTCACATGATTCTCCTGCCTCAGTCTCCCGAGTAGCTGGGATTACAGGTGCACACCACCACACCTGCCTAACTTTTTGTATTTTTAGTTGAGATGGGTTTCACTATGTTGGCCAGATGGGTCTCAAACTCCTGATCTTATGATCTGCCCGTCTCAGCCTCCCAAAGTGCTGGGAGGCATGAACCACCATGCCCGGCCAAAAAATTATTATTATTATGAACTACAGTTCTTAAAGGTAAGGATTTCTTAAAGTAAAAAAGTTTTAGGCTTTTCAAACTGAAAAGAATACAGAATCTTTTTTTTTTTTTTTTTTTTTTTTTAAGGCAGAGGCTTCCTTATCACCCACTCTAGAGTACAGTAGCATAATCATAGCTCATTGTAACCTCAAACTCCTGGAATCAAGTGATCCTCCCAAACAAGCCTCCCAAGTAGCCAGGACTATAGTCACACACCACTATGTTTTTAACAATCATTGTCATTATTCACTTTGAGCCGACACCCTAGTTAGATTAAGGACTTATTCAAAAACTTATAAAGCTAATTTTAAAATCATATCATTTCTATATTTAATCCTCAAATTGCAGTTCTCAGTACTGCTTTTCATTCCCTCTTTCCCTCTCGACTTAAGTCCCTTTCCAAGAGTTGTTTTTTCTAGCTTAGTAAGAGGAGAACACTGTTTGCAGCAGTGTGAGCATGTTGCTGTCACCATCCTCACAAAAAGATGTCATCCAGCCTTCAGCTGCCTGGAGGCTCAGCACCATTTGGCTCAGCCAGATTCACATGACAAAATGAGTGACCTCAAAATCTAAATGATGTGAGCACTGTGACTAGAAACCATCAACCGGATACCTACAGAAATTGCCTAATTAAAAAATAAGCAGAAACTATCATCCCATATGTTAGGGTTTTGTTTTATTTCAGAAGAAAACACTGCAATTATTTTTCCTTCCATAACTTAGCCTGTTTGGTTTTAGAAAATTCAAGATCTAACACAGAACATAGCATGTACAGATAAAGTGAATGAATGAGCTAGGGAGAGATAGAGGTAGGAATGAGCTATTTAAAATAGATAAAACATTTAGAGAATCTGTAACTAAATGAAGAACTTCTTGACCTGAAAAACATATTCAGAGGTGTTGTTCTCAAACTCAGATCTATTACAATCTTGCCAATTAAAACAAAAGAGTAAGAGACAAAAGTTATATAACTTACAACTTATTCACCAGTCACAACTTTTCTGATTACAGAATATTAACAATATTAACAGAATAAAGAGGAACAGTAGTTTACTCTTCCATATATATATTCTGACGAAGCAAGTGGAAAGAAGACCGCTTGACCCTTTGAAGGCAGACCAAAAGACCCTTCCAGGTGGGAGCAGCAAAGGAACATGGAATGGCAAGAAGAAAATAGGTAAGAACTGTAAAACATACTCATCGAAAGAGACGTATTTGTAAAGTTTATCCCAACTTTTTCAAGGTTTGAAATGGTTTCCACATATCTTCATGTTTAAACAATGCTCACTGAAATTTGCAGAATGGAAAGATGATTAGAAAACATCACAGAAGCCTGATTCCTCTTCACCCCTACTTTAAAGATAATTATAATCTGGAATTAAAATGTGTGTAGAAGGCAATTATATATTTTTTCTATATTAACTCTTCTTCCTAACAAAAGAGAAGGTAAGGCTGGGCACAGGGGCTCTCGCCTGTAACCCCAGCACTTTGGGAGGCCACGGCAGGCAGATCACAAGGTCAGGAGTTCAAGACCAGCCTGCCCAATATGGTGAACCCCATCTCTACTAAAAAATATAAAAATTAGCCAGGTGTGGTGGTGGCACGTGCCTGTAGTCCCAGCTACTTGGGAGGCTAAGGAAGAAGAATCACTGGAACCCGAGAGGCAGAGGCTGCAGTGAGCTGAGATCACGCCACTGCACTCCAGCGTGGCAACAGAGTGAGATTCCATTTCAAAAAAAAAAAAAAAAGAGAGAGAGAGAGAGAAGGTAAAAGTTAAGGCAGAGAGGAGGCTCACAATGGGAAAGCGGATGTACTTGCAAAGCAAGAATGCAAGCTCTGGGCTCAACACTGTCCAGCCGACCAACCTAAGGTACAGTGAGCACAGAGGCATGATCTCTTTGCTGAATGTCTCCTATGATATTTTAACAATGGCAGTGACAAGAAAACTCTCTCCTACTGTAATGTATGAAGTCCAGCCACTGGGGCAGTTTGCTAAAGAAAGTGCTAAATTTGGGCCCAAATTAGGCAGCAAGAAAGGAGAGAACAGTGGCTTAACTGTGGCAAGTCTGAAGTCCACATGGGTAAAAACTCCCTTCTGCCACACTTCTGGTGTGTGTATATAAGTATTACAAACAAATAAAAAAGGCTAATCATTCATAACTAAGTAGGAGGACTTTTAGGCACACTGGAGTTACCACTTGCCAGAAAGGGCTCTTTTCAGGGCATAATCAGAAGTACCACAATTTGACGCCATCATTTCAGCAGGCCTCGAGATTAGTTTTAGATTTTATGAAACAAAGCCATAGCTACGGACCAAACATTGATCAGCATCTTGTGGTTGGACAGTGGACAATTAACCCAATCATGTACTTGAAGTCCAGCCTCTAGAAGAGGGTGAGACAATGTCCCTACTGGTAGGCAGTCCACTTAGTCTGCAGTGCTGTCCTGGTGCTGGTGATGATTGTACTAAAACTATTTTACATTTAAGTTCTTGTTAACTCAAATTAACAAAATAATTGGTCAAAGTATGAAGTCTCTGGACATGTTTTTTCTATGTGCAGTTCTATTTGCCCCATAAGAGAAAGAGACTCATGATCTCTTTGGCATGCCATGCTAATACTGACAAGTGTTTCCTTACCTTCAGCCATCCCTATTCCTCCTTCACAATTTTTGCCATCCTGATGTAGCCCCTGCATTCTTTATTATTTGCCTAATTCTTTTAAAATGACTTTTAAAATTTGGATGAGATTTATTTTTAAAGGAAAATTGTTTTAAATCACTAACATGAATTCAAAACTATTATCACCACTAGATATAGAACATAAATATAACAAATATAATATGGTGTTATCAAACTTTACAGATGCAATCCAAAAGGACTAAAATTGAAAATAAAAGGATAATTTTCTCACCATGACTCAAAATTTAAAATTGCTGTTTTGCAGTACCACTTAAAATCATCTCCAGCAGTGCTAGTAGTATACGCCTTATACTTTAGGAAAAACTGAAATAAATGGATAATGATATGGTACCATGATGTAAGTCAAATTACAACATAGACTATAAAATTCAAATTACTAACCCTTGAGGCAGGAACCATGAAGCATTAAAAGTCTGCCCTAGATTCTTGAAGAGCAAGACCCTACTATGTGATAATACCACTTCTCACACAATCAGAGGTCATTTTCCTCAAGCAGCTAATAATCAGTGAGCAGAGAAAGCAGATGTAAGGTCCAAGCATTGAGGGATATGCATTTCATCACAGAAAACTGCTGCAGAACTTAATTCTAAGTCTGTACACTTTTTGTGAGACGAAATGTTATCAGCAAATTCAGATATCTAGTTCATATACTCCAATCTATGTTCAGGGAAAACACCTAGGTTTTTTTTTTTTTTTTTTTTTTTTTTTTCTCTCATAAATTTTTTTTACATTTTCCTGTTTAAAAAAAAAAAAAAAATCCACCAAGTTAAGACATGAGAAGTGTGTTGCTTTCCTCAACTCTCACTGGGCTTGTATGGGGAGCAGGGTCTTGTTCCACTCCGCAAAACAAGGCCCAACAGCATCAGAAGGGTCCTGCCCAAAGTTACCACGTGCTGACAGCAGAGCCAGGGCTCCATGCCAGGGTCCTCTGTGCTGGGCACATCTAGTCATTCTGCAGATGAAACCATATGCACTGTGCCCATCCCATGGCTCTCCACAGGAAAAAAAATATCCTCACGGCCTAGATAATCCATAAGCACTACCTTCCTTTTCCCTAAACTCATGCTTTTCTATTCCAACAGAGCACACAATTCTCTTGACTTTGTGCCTGAAATGTCAGAAAACAAAGCCACAAAAGCCAACGTTTGGAGGTCTTGGCATTCCTTCTTGGCCCAGAAAATGAGCCTGTAAAACTTCTCTCTTCATTTATAAACTTTTTTTTAAAGAGAAACGCAAAACCTGACTTTTCTTCTCACTTGAGCAAGGAAACATCTGGAAAGGTCAAATTTTGCTTTTAGAATCAAAGCAAACTTGACCCAAAGTCAGCTCTAGCATCTGACCCTTTAACCAGGTATGGAAGGATGGAATGGCTGGAAGATCTCCCACCTTTCCACATGGGAGGGTGCAGGGGTGCCTGAGGGGAGAGAATGTGGGCTCGTAATCACAGGAAGCCACTGAAGGAAAGTTAGCAGCAAGCCTACAAGTGGTGATGTCTAAGATCTTTCTCCTTGGTGTAGTTGGGGGACCAGCAGGGTTGGCATTCCCTAGGAGCTTTTTAGTGATGCAGAATCTCCAGACCCACTCCAGACCTACTGCATTAGAATCTTCATTTTAACAAAAGTCTCAGATAATTCCTTGCACATTCAAGTATGATAAGCATTAATCCGATGAACTTGATACCAAATAACCTTCCCTTCCTCCTCCACGGCCAAAGCAATGCAAAATCAAGAACTAAGCAAGGTCCTATCATGACAGTGACCAGCCCTGGTTATAACCCTGCTACAAACCACTCGGGCTAGGTAGGGACCCAAAGGAACAGCCTCTGACCAGAAAGTGGGCACTGTCAGCTGGGGCAACAGAAGACCAAAGGCCCACACAAGCCTCCAGGCACCAGCCACAAATCCTCACAAATGCCTGCACATGTACAAATTCAGGATCTCACACTGCCTCTCCAAATCCAGGTTTTGTGACTTTTATTTGCCTGCCCAGTTGCCTAGGGTATTCACATTGATATGATTTTATCTGTCCAAAAACTGAGAGAGGGAGCATAGTGAGATCCACCTGACCAGAAAATGGCCTAAACCTCCTGTACCTGTTGGTTACAGTAATTGGTGACCTTGTTCTGCGCTGTCATCTGTGCAGATTCATTCATTCTTTTAACAACCTCCGGGAAAGCCCTGAACCTTCCATGTCTTCCCCTTTACCCCAACATCTACCACACACATCATGCTACTGAGCCAGAGCCAGGACCTGCCAAGAAGGGAAGGGAACGGTTAACTCCGTCTCAGCATTTCTAAGACAGCAGGATAAGAAGGTGAAGGTTCTGTAGGATCCTTCACAAAACTGCAACACTTGCAGCAGGAAAGGTTGAAACATGGCAAAAAAAAGAGCAGGGTAGGTGTCACAAGGAGCAGAAACATTTTTGTGTCCTGATACTGTCTTCAGTGAAAGCCTAGTTTCTTTTATCAACATGCTGGAAGGTAAACAAGGACACACAGGAAGAAGCATGCAGCCCTTCTTTCTAGCTACAAATATCTGAAAAGAGCTGATATGCGAACTGATGAAACTGGCGACTGACCAGCGCTGACTTCCCACGGAGCATCCCATTAGAGTTAATTATGGACTGGGAACTTTTGAGTTGTATGGTTTGTTTCCTCCCGAATAAAGCCAAAACTTTTCATCCTTCTTAAGTTTTTCTGGATCCCTGTTTATTTCTTTCTCTTTTGTTTTTTTTTTTTTTTTTTTTTTTTTTTGAGACAGAGTTTCGCTCTTATTACCTAGGCTGGAGTGCAAAGGCACGATCTCGGCTCACCACAACCTCCGCCTCCTGGGTTCAGGCAATTTTCCTGCCTCAGCCTCCTGAGTAGCTGGGATTACAGGCATGCGCCACCATGCCCGGCTAATTTTTTTGTATTTTTAGTAGAGACGGGGTTTCATCATGTTGACCAGGATGGTCTGGATCTCTTGACCTGGTGATCCACCCGCCTCGGCCTCCCAAAGTGCTGGGATTACAGGCGTGAGCCACCGCGCCCGGCCCATCCCTGTTTATTTCTAATACCCATTTCAAATTTGCGATGTACTTCTTCAGATTTTGTGACTTCCGTGACCATTTTACAAAGTCACTGCTTCCTTGCAGAGTTAATAGCTAGTCGTTTTTTATAACTTAGATAACTGCTAAGACAAGAGAATCATTTCAATCATGTATACCCTAGGTAAGTACTATACAGGCTAATTTCTGAGGCAATTCTGGCCTGGCCAGACCTCAGATACCCACCTCACCCCATACTCCAGTATAAGCGAAGCTGCTCATCAATAACTTCTGTGCTGAGGGGCAGGGCCATGCTTTGTACTGGTTGCCATCCACCTCCCAGGGAAGCCAACCTTTAGAGTGGATGGTGACCTGACATGTACCCTATGTCTTATGGTTGGCAAAAAAGAAATAAGTTGGGTCAACTTATCTTACCCATTCCTCACTGAGAAATCCTTCACTGGCAAACAAATGCTACAGCAGGGGCAAAAGCTAAACAGTACATAAAGAAAAGTTACAAAAAGAGGCCACAAGCCAGTTCCAATAGAGCAGGTCAGTGAGGAGGGAAGAACAGAGGACCCACAAACAGAAGCAGACACACTGGAAAAGAGAGGCCATGAAACCCCCAAGATAGTGTCAAATGCAAGCTTGGTGCCACTGCTTTCGGTGTATGTTAATTCCACTTCCTTCCTTACAATCAAATCCACTTTACCTAAGTAGATCTGGGTTCCCTGCAACCAAATAAACCACTCTAAAACAAGCCCCCCCTGCCCCCCAAAAAAGTTTTTTTTTTTTTTTTTTTACTTTTTCTAGTACCTTCAAAGTAAGAAATAATTTTCATGCAAAATAAAAGTATGTCACGATCACATGGCTAAGCCAGAAGACAGTTTTTAATTTTTGGAATGTAACAGATAACAGCAATTTAAAACCTACTAGAAGTTGGCAAAAAAAATCTTTTTTCTTCACTGTGTTTTCAACCAAGTACTGATTACCATTGCTGCATTATAACAATGATCCACAGAAGAATACTATGTCTGGGACCTGAGGTTTCTGTCAAAGACATCAGACTGAAACATATAGACCTAAATATAATTGATTCAGAAGGAACTTGTAGATTTTGTAGGAAAAGTGTGTAATAGTAGAAAAATAAAGGAATTACTTTTTAATAAATAAATCAGACCATATTTGAGACTATCCTGAGGAAATTATACCAGGGTCCTTATAAGAACTAAATTCCATCACTAGATAGGACCACTGGGAGTTGCTTCTTTAATTTAATAAATCAAATGTGCTATAACAAGGAGCAGTACCTGCCCGTTTGGGAAGTACTCTAAAGGGTATAAAACTCAGGGTTAAACCAAGGTACCCATTTAGAAATGAAAGGCATTTGAGTATCTCGTTAGGGTATCTATTAGGATGCCCTATTCAAATGTTCAATAAAAATGAATCAATAGTGGGATCTGGAAAGCAAAATAAACTCACAAATATACCACACAAATTGAAGTGGGCAAAACCACCAGCAGCCTAATTAGAAACAAATTAAGACAGAAGATGCCTGAATATAAGCTGTTCTGTTTACTACTAGGAAAGCAACCAAGTCACAGGCAAAAGAAACCAACCCTTCCCCAGGACAGGTTTCCCTTGCCATAGCAGCACCCAAGCATTGGACAAAAGACATGCCACCAGTCCACAATATCATGTTCAGCAAAATGAGTGGGCAAGGTTAAATGGTTTCCCAGACCACTCTCTAACTCTAGGAATCAGATTAAACTTACTTGGAGAAAGGTGTCTCCCAAAATTTGTGTTATGAATTTTTTTTTTTGAAAAATGCCTATAATTTAACTGACCTATTGAAAAATGGCATTAATTTCACCCCAAGAATCATATAGTTTTCCCAAAACTATCAGAGAAAGCACCTCCAATAATATTTATCCAGATATATTTACTAAAACTGCCCCCAGCATCTGAAGAGACAAAGGGGCAACCCAAGTGGAATCTTTCTTACCATTTCGAGACACGTCTAGTTCCACCAGCTGCATGAAGTTTGCTATTTCTGGAGGGAGCCGCTGAATCTCATTATCACTAAGTCCAAGCTTTCGTAATTTGACTAGCTGGAAAAATTGCTGAAAGACAAAAGAGTTTCACAAGGATTTCACATATATTTGTATCATAAATTTTTGGGCTACTATGAAATGTAAAACAATATCTTTTTAAAACTAATGAAGATTGTACCAACATCAATTTCCTAACTTTGATTGCTGTACTGTAGTTGTGAAGATGTTACCATTGGAAAGAGCTAGGTGTAAGGTACCTCTATCAATCTACAATTATTTCAAAATAAAAAGTTTTTAAAAATTAATGAGCAACTTAATGAGAAAAGCCGTCACTACCTTAAGCTATCCAGTAGACAGAAATATCAACTTATGAAAATTGACATTAAATCTGCAATGTCAGACATGTAAAAATGTCTTTTAAAAATATTTTTAAAAGACATTTTAAAATAAATTATTATACATCAAAAAGTATAATAAATATCCCACAAATGTGTACAGGCAAAAAATATATTTTTGATCAATGTAAAAAAGTCTTTACTGGATACTTCCATCAACCATGGCAAACTGAGCATATGCTCTTTCTCCATACTTTTTAAAAATTGTTTTATAGAATTTATATGCAAATGAACATAAATGTAATGTGAAATAAGGCCATGAAAACAAAGAAAGCAAACTAGATACACAACAAAATCCTTTAAGCTAGAAAATAGAGGGATGAATGGTAACTAATAAGCAAATTGAAACAGCTAAAATTTAAGCCTGTGGGGGTGAGTAGCCAATAAGAAACTAGGTCTAGGTACCTCTTAGGAAAGGAGAACTGATTGAAAATTTATATAAAGAACAGTTAAATTGCCATATTCTCTTCTCTACCCTGCAGAGCCAGGCAGGAGCCTGGAAATTTCCCCTCTATAGAAGAGTTAAGTCCAAACACAGCTAAGCACAGCTGAAGGCAGGGGTAATATAACCCTGCTAAAAACAGAGGACTGAGTCAAAGCCTGGTCAGTGAGATCCCACTCTCTCTTCTCCCCACAGCCTGGCTCTTGGGCATTAGCACTGACTTGCAGACACTGATCCTCCAATAGAGAAGCTTTAGATTATAAGCCTCAACAACACATGGAGCTTCCCAACAGGCCCTTCACCTCATCTCCAGCACCGCAAGCAAGAAAAAGAATGTGTGTACACACATGCACACACACAAACACATACCCCACATCTCAGAGGAAACAAATATGATGCAGGAAGCAGGAAAAAAACTTCAACCAAAAAATAATATCCTCAGAGAAATCACAGAAGATGAAGCAGCACAATGTCATAAAAAGCATAATTCGAGTAGCCAGAAATATGATTTCAGAAAGTGAAAAATATTGTAGCATTGATAAAAGAATCCCATAAAAGCGGTAAAAAATAAAGTTAGTAGAGCCCTCAAAGGTGAAATAAAAAGATGAAAAGATGGGAAAATGGGAGAAAAAAGAGAGGAAAACTAAGGGACCAGCTCACGAGTTACTACAAAATAATTTGTAGTTCAAGAGAGAAATACAGGGAACTGCAGGACATGCCTTTTCTGATTTGAGAGGGCCCACCATGCAACCAACAAAATGAATGAAAAAAAGTTCATTCAAGTATTCAAATAACACTATAAAATGTTAGAACTCCAGAAATTAGATTCTAAAAGCTTCCAGAGCCAGGGCAATAAAGGAAAAAGTTCATAACAAATAATTGGGTATCAGAATGGCACTGGACTCAAAAGCAACCTTGAAAGTAAGAGGGCAATGAAGCGATGCCTTCAAAATTCCAAACAATCATAATTCCCAACCTAAAATTACATACCCAGCCAAACTATCAATTAAGTATGATTATAGAATAAACACATTTCAGTCATACATGGTCTCAAAGTTTAGCTTCCTTGCACCTTTTTCAGGAATCCATCAAAATATGTAAGTAAACTTAAAAGAAAAACAACCTGAGATCCAGAAACAGAGAATCAATAAACAGAGAAAGGCAAAGGAAATTCCCAGGATAAAATCATTATGGGAATTCCAAGATGTTGCTTGAACATCAGGCCCCAAGAGCAACCCGTCTACACTGGAGCAAAATATGGCAGCTCCCAGAGGGAAGTTTTGAAAAAATAAATAAAAACACACCCTAGGAATTATCTGATAGGTTTGGAAGTATCAAAGGAGATTTACAACTCTTTCAGAACATTTGGTGATAAATTAGAAATAGGCATAGAGAAAACAAAGAAGCAAAAGGAAAGAAGGTAATTAATTCCAGGGAAAATATAGAGTCAAAAATATATAATCACAATATAAAATTTGATTAGGAACAATACTTACAGTCATAACATTATAATATCTGTATCTGTAAAACCAAAATTTATGTTATGTCAATATTGAGAGGCTGGGAAAGAAGCTGTAAGAAGTAAAGCCTCATGTTCCATAAAAATAAATCCATAAATAACTCAAAGAAGAAAAAAAATCAAGCTGTAAAAGTACACCATTTAGCAATATGGAGGCAAGTATTCGTAGAAATGGCCAAAAGCCAGAAACTGGAATAGGGAAAGAGGCAAGAGGCTGCTGTTATTCATTGTCACACTAAACAGCTTATTAGATTTTTAAAACTATTTGCATACATTACTCTGCTAAAAATAGAAATTGAATTTACAAACAAAGAAGTCTCTACTGAGGTTACAGGATGCTCCAAATGTTAATTTTGTAGGATGCTAACATTTAATAGACTTCATCTTTCTTTTTTTTTGTTGGTAGAAAAAAGACTGTATATTTATATAATCATACAATTGCCTTTTGGAAAGCAATTGGGCAATACGTAAAAGAAAAAAACTTTTCAAGTCCACTGAAATACTTCTGGGCATCTGTCCTCATAACTGAAAATAATGCACAAATACATATTTACACTATTATGGGTAAAAATAAAAAGACAGAAAACATACATTTCAAATAAGAAAAACGATTGCATATTATTAAACAATTCAATATTATGCAACAATAAAATAAATATTATAAAGACCATAGAACTTGAAAAAGATTTACCATGCAAATATAACTAAAAAAGAAAACAAAATTGCAGACACACTACATTAAAAAAGAATGGGCACATGTGGACTGACAGGAAGAGAACAAGGAAGAAAAAAGCAGTGATGTTAGGTGGTAAAGATAATGCATGAATTACTTTACTTTTTAATTAAAAAACCTGATTATTTAAAAAAATAAAATGAACTATAAATCTCAGCAAATGAATGCTACCAATTAGCTATACAAGATAATGAGGAAAGTGCTCAACAAAAGGACTAATCCTTTGGATTTCTTTACTCATGCAGTTGAGATTTAATTTCTTAAGGAAAGATATTGAAGTGCCTTTATACTGGCTATACTAAAGCATCAGCCAGCACAAAAGCCATTCAATAGAGTCACATATTTGAATAATTGAGCTTATGCCAATTGTTCAGAGTCTGACAGTTTCATAATACATCAATGTGTTTACTCAAGCATGAAAAGCTCACTTTGTTTTCCAGGAAAGGCATAATACCAAAACTACAAAACCTATCACCATTTCCATACATCCTGGGACCATTCAGAAACAAGACAAGAAATGAAGTCAATAAGGTACTTAGATGTACAGTGAATAGTAAGTTCACTTTACGTCTGTGGAAACGATAACCTACAAATCCTCACATCCAACAGAAGTCATAACAACACACAAATTTAAGGTTTGCTTCTGCATGTTAACAGCATCCTCCACTAGAGCCTGTCACAAATACTACTTTATTCAACTTGGGAAGTACATGCCAGATGTAAAAACAACCCCATCTGACATGATCCCAAATGAAACCAGTAATTCCTTAATCCTTCCCTCATTATCCTGATGTGATCTTAATATGGTATCCAAAGATCAACACAATGCCACGGAAACTGTATGAAATTCTCAAATATTCAACTTCCTCGGAGAGTCAGGAAAAATAACTCACGAAGCTATAAACCCTTCTGCCTTGTCTTTGAGATCAGCCAGAGCACATGAAAAACAATTCCTGTAGCTGTCTTGGCAGGACGCCTCAGCGCAGTGAAACCATGTGACAGAAAACACAGACACCATTCTTCAACTCTACCATGTTTGATTATAGCTCACTGACCCACTTAGAGCACATTCTGTAAAATTATATGCAAAGGAGCCCAAATTGGCTTGGGTTGTTATGCTACAACCATCTTCTTATAGCCACCATTGCTTTTAGTAGATACAGCCTTTAATTTGGCTAAACGAAATGTTCTCCCATTCTCCATATCTGACAAGATTCTAGTCCTTCTTTTCTGGTAGAGTGTTAGTACCTCCCTTCTGCTTTTTAGAGAGGGACAATAAAAATCTCAGTCCTAGAAGAGCTGTATCATCTTTAATTATCATATGGCCAAGGATCAGTCAATTGTTCCTCGGTTGCCCCAACTTGTCCTACATAATATAGAGAAAACATAAACCATTGTTACAGATTCACTTGGAGAACACTAGTGTAAAGAATGCTACCAATTCCTGAAAAACTGTGGGACTTCTAAGTATAATGACACCAAATTTGTTCACAGATTTCCTTCCCGGAGACATTCTAATCCATCTCATAAATCTTGACCCCTTTTCATCCTACATAACTCTCATCCCATCCCTACTCCTGTCCCCATCAACCTAGACTGCCTTTTTGGTCAACCACCTGTATGTGGTTGTATGGTAAACCAATGGTTCTAATCTCTAGGTAAGATGTACAATATACATCATTTGTACCATCTGGCATTGTTCTTTTCTGTGAGGCTTGCAAAAAGTGACTGTGACTTTATTACCCAGAAACTGTACTACTAGGTATAGATCTTTTAAAAAACATATATTTTGCCAGAATACATATATAAAAATGTGCTTCAATTATTTATGATACCCCCAAACTGTAAAAATCCAAACACCTATAGATAGTAGATCTGATAGAGGTATTATACATTATTACAATGAAATCCTACACAGCAATGAAGATGAAAGCTTACCATTAGTCACAATATGAATGAATCTTACAGATAATGAATAAAGCCAGACACGAAAAATGCATACTATATTATTTCATTTATATGTTGAATAAATCACCTGAACTATTTTGTTTGCATACAGATGCATACAGAGGCAATAAAACCTGTAAAGACAAGCATAGAATGATTCCTATATAATCAGGTTAGTGGCTACCTCTAGATATGAGAGGGAGGATTATGATCAGGAAGCGCATGCAATGGAAGCAGAATACACAATTCAATACAAGTTTTTAGAGTCATGGTAATGCTCAATTTCTAAACCTGAATGGCAGTGACAGATGTTCACCTTATAATCTGCTGTAAGCTGTACATTTATGCTTTAAGGACTTTTCTATATGTGTGTTTTATTTCACAACAAAAAAACTTTTTAAGTTGTAGACTACTTACTAATCAGGAAGGAAAATACCAATTAGCACCAAGAGCATCAAATTATTTAATTCATCAGAATTAATAATAATAAAGAGCAATGGCATTTGATCTAGGGGAGGAGGAAGGAGAAGTGATCATTACAACCAAAGCAACAATGATACTGATAATTATACAGCTATCTACTGAGGGACACTCTATGTTTGGCAGTGAACTAAAGACTTTACGTGGATTACATTTTTTAATCATTCCAAGGTTGCCACAGTGCTGATACCTACACCTACAAGTTAGCTTTTACTGCATAACAAACCATCCCAAATTGGGTGGCTCAAAACTACATGGATTTTTTCTTATTTCTCACATTTCCCTGAGTTAGTTAAGCAGTTCCCCTGCCACTCTCACCTGGACTCATGCGTCTACATTTGGCTAGCGTCAGAAGGGCTGGAAGATCCACGCCGGCCTCACTCTTATGTCTGGCAGTTAGTGCCAGCTGTGAGCAAGAGCTCCTCAGTGCTCCCCAAGGCCTCTGTCCTCCTCCCTTAAGCCACAGTGGCTTTGTTACATGAAGCTCTCAGAGCAGCATTCAAAAAGGGCAATGGCAGAAGTTGCAAGGACTCTTGGGGCCCGGGCTTGAAATCCGTACGATGTTGTTCTTTCTGCCATATTCCACAGGTCAAAGCAAGTCACAAAGTCAGCCCATATTTAAGGGAGTAGGGAAATCGTTTTCATTTATAGATGGAAGGAATGGCAAAAATCATATAAAAAGAGGCAGGGGGTAGATTAAATGAGATAGAAGCCTCAGATATGCCACAGAACACACATAAAAACTAGGTAGATTATGTACAGAATTCTGTGGTTGATTACAGAGTCATGGCTTTTCTAAAGCCAATTAGAAGAGAAAATACACTGAATAAACTTTGGCTAAGATTCTTTATATATGAAAAAGATATAGACAAAAAGAAAAGGCTAAGAAATATTCACAGAATAGTGAAAGAACTAGTTTGGTTAAGGTAGAGAATTCAAATAATCATACGTCACATCCGGAATTTGAGTTTGAAAGGGTTTTAGCAAACACTCATAAATCAGACGTATTAAATAAGTGTGAATGAGACACTTTTTTTCAGTGTGTTTGGTAGAGGTGTGGAATAGAAATATCCCTGGGCGAATCAGTTAACTTCTCTGGTCCTCTTGTTTTCCTATGTAAAAAATAAGCATTAAATGATAAAGGGCTCTTTGTAGCTCTAAAAATTATAGAATTGCATTTCAAAATGCCTTCCATGTACCAAAAGAAAAATGAAAATCCTATTAGCACACAATATAACATTAAGCATGAAGTTAAAATGCATAAAATTACAGAAAGTAGATTAGCGGTTGCCTAGGAAATGAAAAATGATTGCTAATGGATAGGAGGTTTCTTTTCTGTGACGAAAATATTCTAAAATTGATTGTGGTAATGGTTGCACAACTGTGACTACATTAAAAACCAGTGAATTGTGCACTTTGGGTGAATTGTATGGTATGTGAAATTACATCTTAATGAAGACGTCAAAAAATGCACAGAATTGGTAGACATTAACGAAGAAGAAATTCCTATTAGTAAGAAAAGACTGGGCTGGGAATACACAGATACTTTTATTTAACTGAATCCCTATAACCAAGTGAGGTAGAGTTTTTTTTTTTTTTTATCTCCAGCTAACAGATAAGGAAACTGAAGTCCAGCAATTTTATTGGCTTCCCTGACACTGCACACCAGTTAATAATATTCTTTAAGAAAAATTCCCAAACAGAGCCTTGCTGGAGAATCACAGAGTACAAATCCTCAGGTAACCACCTGATAAACAAAAAACACTGGTGTGAAACTACCTTCTAATCAGCTAACCAAAACTAAGTCATGCTGGGGGTGGAGGTGGGAGGGTAAGCTGGGAAAGAAATAACTACCAAAATTACCAATGCTGTCTGATTTCATCTTGATTGACAAGTTGCAAGTGGAAGGAAAGAGCATACTAATGAAATCTACATATGAGAGCGCATAAGTGGGGTTGCTGCCAATCCAATCCAGCCAAAGAGAGCAGACATGCAAGAAATCTAGGCAGATAAGAATGAATCAGCTTCTAGAGGATCAGGGGCACAGAGACATAACAAACGTTCAGAATAAAGCCTTGGGCAAGGGAAGGCTGAAAGAAACAGGGAAGCAGAAGACAAAATTTGATACAAATTTATAATATGATACAGCAAAAGGGCATACAAAGAAAAAAGCTTCAACTAAGTCTAGTTTCTGAAGGCAAAGGGGGAGGTATCACGGAGCACCAGGACAGTCCTGGTGAAACTCAAAAAGATGACACTGTTCAACTGGGAATTAGAATTTTAATAATGCTGAACAATTTTCAGAGACACAGAATGGAATTCAAGAGAATCACAAATACTTAAGAATTCGAAATATTGATTCACAAAATAGTTTATATTCATATACTAACAAATATACGATTATTCATTAGTGATAGACAATAAATATGAAATAAGACAAAGGGTTTAATCTCTGAATAAAACTAACCATTTCTTCTATAATCTGAAACAGGAAGATAAAATTTTCCCTGCCCATCTATTTGCCCAAAAGACAAATACATGAAATAGATCACAGGAGGAAAAAAGCCTCTTCAGATCTCAAAATAATTTTTAAGAGGTTCATGTTTCAGAGGCACAAGTACACTTTTCCTGATGCAACAAAGAATGCTGACTCCCTTCCTTCCATGGCCCTAAAAAGCTGCAGGTGAACCAAATTTCAGAGAAGCAAATTAGTTTCCATTGAGTGTTAGCATGTGTGTGCTTAAGCATTTATAATAAAGATACTTCCATTTATTTCGTTCAAAACATTTGTTCAAAATATTTCTCCTTCTACTTTTTCTGGCCTCCCCTAATAATTTTATCCTCTCATTTGCTGGTATATTTCTGTGGTGCTTTCACACATTATTAAGCTGTCACCGTTAATGATCCCAAACAAAGACATAAATGCCCCAAGCTTGCCCCCATAATTAAAATAGCTCAAGGGTGAATCACTTTGAAAATCAGGAAACCAGGCATGTTTTCTGTATTGTGCTATGATCAGAAGGGTGGACCCAGACTGGTAGTGGCAACTGCAATCACTTGGAGAAAAGAAGCTTTTACTAAAAGCAAGATGAATCAGGACAGTATTACTTTACTGGTAACTGGACTGAAGGGGTGAGCTTTGATCTGGGAGAACCAGACTGATGGTACAGATGGAGAACCGGTGAGAGCTGGACTAAGCAGGGTTGCCACCGCAGAGAGAAAGATCAACTATGACGAGAGAAAAAAGATACCGAACTGAAACTAACAATAGGGGAATGATTAAACACAGAATGGTAAATACATATAATGAACTATTATATGGACATTAAAAATCATGTTTCCAGAGAATATTTAATAATATAATAAATACGTTCTAGGGTTAAGAGAAAAAATGTAAAATTATATATATGGGCAGTATAAATCCTATTTTATTTAAAAATGTAATCAAAATTTTAGGGGAAAAACTTACTAAAAGATAAATCTGCTGAGAAAAAAGAACTTAAGCCAGATGACTAAGATCATTCAACTTCTTGATATTGATGTTTTGTACCACAGAAAATCAAAGATTCTACTTATGTAGAAAGGGCTGTTTTTCCTGCACATTTTAACCAAATGTATCATCAAATAAAACTTGAAAAGTGGGGGTATAATCTGTTTACATACAGAAAAAAGAAGTTCTTTCAATAAGCAGTCAAACAGATATCCAAAAAAGTTTATTAAAGTGTTTTTATATTTTGATGTAGGATTTTCAATCAGGTTGCATTTTTCACACGTTGTACTCAGGAAAGCATTATATGACTCAAATGGAATAAAATTTTGTTTAGTGGGCATTGTGCCATGGATTCAATACAATTTAATCCAAGCTAACAGCAACAACAAGCACTACATACATACTGTGCCTACTACAGACAAGGTTTGAAAATGGAAGAGATTACAAATAAGAAGTAGTCCTTATTGCAAAAGGACATCCAGGAAATAACGCAGGACGGGTGGATCAATAATTAAAATAGAAGGTAGAAAATGAAAATCGTAATGAGGCACAAACTGCAATAAAAATGTAACAAATGGCCTTTGTCATCACAAATTATATCTGTTACGCTTCTTCCGAGGAAAAAATAAAAGTCAATTACGCTATTTTATGGTCAGTTACATCATACCAATAGGATCAAAGATTTCTGTGAGGCATCAAATAAGAATGGATTGTTCAGAGGAACTGTGTTAGGAAGATTCTTTCTGAATTTTCTCAGCAAATATGCCAACATTAAAATCAGGACTCTCAGTACCTTCTGATGTGACAGGCCTGGCAAAGAAAAAACTTACATGGTCAACACTGACAAGTCCTGATCATGGATGATAGAATACTTTAGGATTACCTAAGCAATATGTTGATAGCACCCCTAGCCAAGGTTTGATGTTTCTGGACAGCAAGCAGGAAATACAAGTGTCAGACACTGATACAGTACTTCAAAAATTAATCTGAGTTGACAGATTACAATCACTCTAGAATGGCCCACAGGCTGGGTGCAGTGGTGGCTCATGCCTGTAATCCCAGCACTTTAGGAGGCTGAGGGGGTGGACCACAAGGTCAGGAGTTTGAGACCAGCCTGGTCAATATGGTGAAACCCCGTCTGTGCTGAAAATACAAAAATAAGCTGGGTGTGGTGGCAGACTCATGTAGTCCCAGCTACTTGGGAGGCTGAGGCAGGAGAATCACTTGAACCTGGGAGGTGAAGGGTACAGCAAGCCAAGATCGCGCCACTGCATTCCAGCCTGGGTGACAAAGCAACACTGTCTCTCTCCAAAAAAAAAAAAAAAAAAGAATGGCCCATAATTTTCTAAGGCAACATTTAATGGCACTTTGAGTACATAAAAATTGTGAGTAATAGAAGAAAGAAAAGGACTTTATCTCTTATTCTGAGTAATGCTGAAGATGACCTAACTGTTCTAAACCATTATCAGGAGATCTTGAAGGGTCAGGGAGGGACCTGACTAACCAGTTAATACAACTTACTGCAGCCAAGAATTCATCTCTTAACAAACTGCAAGATGGATTAAGCCCAACAATGGTAACCATGATACTGCTGTATTTATTCAGGAAAGTTTGTTTCAAGAAATGCCAAAGCACTTTTCCAAAAGAGGAGGGAATGTATGGTCAAGCAACAGAATATAGCAAACACTAGGAGAACAAAGAACCCAAGCATCAGGTGCATAAAGACTGAAATCCCACAGAATTTCAAACAATTCAAACATGCAGCTTGGCTTTTTGCATTTACAAAGAAATCATGTGAACCAGATTGACTGTGTAATGCTGTTTGTTCAGGTTGTTAGGCCCTAACCAGATTTCAGGTATTTAGAAATAGAATGATCTAATTACAACTACTGTAGAATTTAATAGTGGAGAAGGGCTTAACTTGCCTCGAAACATCTTCTAACATATTCTAAATATAAATAAACCACAACATATATTGTGGTATTTCCATAATCACAATTTTGGATTAAAATTGTGTGATTTTATTATATTGGTGCAAAAGTAATTGCTGTTTTTGCCACTGAAGATAATAGCAAAAACCACAATTACTTTTGCACCAACCTAACTGCACAAGGGTTCCTCTCCACCCAGACAGGTTTACATTCCGAAGTGTTTATAGCTCCTCTGAGAGGCAGCCTTGTACTTTGAAAATAAATCCTCTCTTACTTACATTTAAATTCATACTAAATTCACAGTTTCCTACTGGTTTACCAAAACAGTTCAGCAAAAAGGCAAGATGGAAAAAACTGAGAGTATATTTCCTAGCAACTCACAAACAGTTATGTAAAAACAAAACAGATCTCATGCTGATCACCACATTTTGGCTTCACAAACAGAACTTAAATATTAAATTCTAATATTAATCCAGATGAAGAACCACAAAGACAAGGCCTAACTGCAAAGTTTTTGAATTGCCCTACTGTTTAAGGAACAAGACAGGCCGTTAGCATCCAACAAATTCTACTCAACTCCCATGTCCTGAAGTTACATCTGATTAGATGTTAACGTCTAACAAGTCTGCTTTCTTTGTGACAAGAAAAGGCAAAGCTCTTTCAGAGCCACTTCTTTAAAAACTGCTCCTTTCGACAGCTTTTGCATTTGATTTTTACTGTTTACCAGCAACCTAGGTAAGAGGTGGAACTAACACTCCTAGCCTTCATCTAATGTAAGAATGTGCAGAAATGTTGGGTAGTGGCCCGCAGGCCACCCAGTGAGCCATCTCACTACCACAGCATCTAAGGACACAGTTCTTTCACTGCAGCTCAGCTCTTAAAATACACTCTGGCAGTGTGCTTGTATTGCTGACCAGCTGGTTCCTCTATAGAAACACTATCTAGTGAGTACCCCGTTCAGCACATCACCTCAGAGTTCTCTGAGTCAGAAATCCCTCTTTGTGACAAGCAATCAAAAAGAATATTCAAGAAAAGGGGAATGCAGGAATTCCATAGGAAACTCCCAATCATAATTCCAAAGTAAAGCGTACGAGAAACAGCACTCCCTCACCAGGAAGCAAGCAATAGCTCCCAGGTATTCAGACCAAAGGGCACAATCCATTCTCAGTAAGCTCCCAGGACAATTTGCTGAGGTAGCTCAGTGGCCCCAAGAGCTTCTTTGATACCACCTCCCCAGCTTCCCACTCCTGGCTGAAAGCCCAAGTTTTTACCAAGATGTGTATAATAAAAGAAGAGATCATCCATGTCATGGCTCACTGTATCATATCATCAGTACCAACCAGGGAGAAACCTGGTCCTAGTACCATGGCCCCCTTTTCTCTCTTGACAGCACCTTCCACAGCCTGGTATTCCAGGCCCACAATTCATAAAAGATTTCTTTTAATGAAGAACATCTCATATGCATGAGTGAGAGCAATTTAACATTAAAATGCTTTGTTACTAGACAGATTTTGAAAGTCGTAATTTCAAATGCTTTACAACTCTACTTTCTACAAGAACATCTCTAAAATAATGAGAAATGCCTCTCAAGTGCCAGATATTAGGCCAGGAGCTCTACATCCGTAATCTCATTTAATCCTAAAAGCAACCCTAAGCCAGGCAGTTACTTTGATTTCATAAATGATCAAACTAAAGCACAGAGAGATTATGTGCCTGGGTCCAGATTACATCAATGTGTCTGCACCAGGATTCAGACTCATGTTCAAAGTCCCAACATGTCTACTATAAAGAGCAGGGCAAAGAAGGTGCACTATGGAGCCCAAAATCTATAAGCCCAACTCCCCAGTATACCGGATGTTTCTGTGACCTCATACAAGTTACATAATACAGTGAATACAGGTTTTCAGAATAGTATGTGGCATATGAGAAATGCTTAATATATATTAGCCTTAATTATTACTATTAAATCACCACATACCACATCTTCCTATATATCCAAACTACTAAAATTTTTCAAGAGTAAAAAAATTAGATCCAATGATAACACCTTGTTGCCTGTGGAGTATACTGCTAGGATGAGGCTGAGTGCTACACAAGAATCATGCCAACACATTTTAAGACTTCCTTCATTTTCAAAAACAGAGCAGGACCACAAACAAAAAAATACTAAATGCAGAAATCAACAGACTGCAGGGACCAAATGTTTGAAGGGTCTCAGGACAACCCAAACCAAGTATTCAAGCTACTATCCAAACATAGCATGTAAATTTTTTAAAAATTGTTTTTCATGCTATCAAAAGCAAAGCAACAAGTGAGCTAAAACATACATGAAGGGAATGGAAGGATTTCAGGGAAGCTCAGCAACTTAGCCAGTGCAAAGTCAGTCAACACTGAATGAAGGGTGGACCTAAACTGTGCACAAAAGGAACACAGGGAGAGAGGGGAGGCCTGGATCCTGCCCAGGAGAAACAGCTGTACACATTGGAGGATGGAGACAAGCCTGGCTAGGCCAGCCCCTCTGGTGTTAGCCTGCCTGGTTCAGAACCAGATGGGTGCTGCCCTGTGACAGGGCTCCCAGGTCCTGGCCCTTTGAATAACTAACAGCAAAGCTTTGAGCACCCAAAATGGCAAATGAACTTAACTAGATCTCTGGACTCCCTTCCAGTGTCAACAGCCTGTGATTCTCTATTCTCTAACTATGAAAAGAAAGGAAAGCAGGCAAGAGATAATTACATATGTTTCCTTTTCTGTTTATTTGTTTGTTTTTGGCCTTTGAACTAAGGGCCTCCAACTCTCCAGTAGGTTCTGTTCCAAACATCCATTTGTAGGTCAGAGCTGGAAACTCGGAATGTACTTCCGCATGCATAGAACCATTATATATTGTGATTAAGTCTTTAATTAAGCCTATAAAAGTCAGTCTGGCCCCTAATGCAGCGTAAAAAGGTCTTCTCAAAGCTTTCCAATGGCTATCCACTGATTACAGAACAAAGTACAAACTCCTCAACTTCACATTCAGGGCTCTCATGACCTGGCACAAAATAATAACACCATCAACATTTTTGTAGGTTTTGAGAGCTTATAAAATGCTTGCTCATATCTCACGCTACCAACACAACTGCCCAGTGAGCAATCATTATCACAAATCGAACTTTGAAATACAAGCCATGTAAGATATTAGAGCCACACCTTCAACAAGCCTCTCTGGCTTCAAGTCCAGTGTCCTTTCTAACTTCTGCTCCACAAATACATGTGGCCTTTCTGAGTTCATTTCCCACACCCACAGCCCATGCACCCCATGTTCTAGCCCCAGTGAATCATTCACTGTTCATTATGCCTTTCCTATTCCTAACAACCTTTCTCCAGCTAGCAGCATTTTACTCATCCTCAAATGCCATGACCTCTCTGAAGCCTTTACCCAATTACCTGGGCAAAATTAAAGGTGCTTCTCCAACGCATTTTGTCTCTGCTTCTGCAAGAGATTAATGAGCCCCTGTAGTAATAAACCATATTACACACACCAAGGCGTCCCTCAGAATATCCGCCACAGTTCTACTCAATAGATAATCGATGCCAGTTGTCCAGTGAAGCAACATGACACGATTTCAACTATTTTTTTTATGAAAGTGTTTATTCAAAATGCATTTCAAGTTCCAGCTCAGGATATTTAGAGCATATTTATGCTTTGTAGGCAACTTCATTCCCTACTGCCACAAACTCTAGGCTGGAAAACAGGCAAACAGGCAGAGAGAGTAGCTTGGGTCAGAAGAGAAAGAATGAAATCTGCCACATTTTAAGAATTACGGAGGCAATTGTTAAGCATATGAAATCTTAGTGCATAATCTCCTGGCACAAGGGTTTGGGAATACAATTGCTTAACAAGTACTCCCAGTTACTTCTTATGATCAAGTCAGGTTTTGGAAACAGTGGGTAAGATCACTGGGTCGTGAGCTTGGATGCACATTAGAGTCACTAGGTTTAAATACACCTCATGCAAGGTAGGGCTAGGGTTGGGCAGGTGGGTTAAAACATGTATTTACAATAGGGGCATCCAGAGAGGAAAACTAATGGGGAGAGGGAGAATGTTAAAAAAGAAAATCTCGGCTGGGCGTGGTGGCTCATGCCTGTAATCCCAGCACTTTGGGAGGCCGAGGCGGGCAGATCATGAGACCAGCCTAGCCAATATGGTGGAGTCCCATCTCTACTAAAACTACAAAAATTAGCCAGGTGTGGTGGTATACGCTTGTAGTCCTAGCTACTTGGGAGGCTGAAACAGAATTGCTTAAACCCAGGAGGCGAAGGTTGCAGTGAGCCAAGATCGTGCCACTGCACTCCAGCCTGGGTGACAGAGCAAGACTCTGTCTCAAAAAAACAAACAAACAAAAAATAGCTATTACAATGGTTTGTGTTTGTTCAAAGGGCCACAGTATATATGCAGAATACAGTACATCAGTAATGTTAAGATTTCATAATGGAAAGGGAGATTACAAAATATATGTCTAAAGAGGCACGGACGGGGACCTAATGAAAATAAGGTTGAGGAACTCTGGGTTAAGATGATGAAAAAAGTCAAGCACTCCTGACATTTGCATAAAAGATTTTCCCTTACCCCAAATACTTGTCCTACAGTTGCTCTGACTTGAGTAAAAATTTGCTAACTGAGAGACAGTTCAAAGATGATATGGACATGAATGCTGGAGCCTGACTACATGGGCACCTTCAGAACAGGGCACCTTATCAAATACAAGCTTTTAATATGTTATCTATGGAGAGTAACAGAGGCTGTCTGTTCCCCTTTTGTGGTCTCTCTTCAAGGAGGCAGTGGGACATCCTTTGTTATTTCAAGCTGGCTTGGAAAGACTGGGGAGGTTCCTCTAAAACATAAACCCGAATAAGGCCCTAGGTTTCAAGAAGGTATAGTCTCTTTAGGTTTACAAAAAAAAGTTAAAATTAAAAATTCATATCTGTTCAAAAGCAATGCCAGTACAGCTGTGATGATCAGGAGTCCAAAAAAAAAAAGACAGATATGTGGAGGAGATATAAAGATCATGTCTCAGCAAGCCCACATGCAGGCAGTGCTGGCAGGAGTGGCTGGCAGCCCTAGCAAAAGGATGCTCTGATCTAGTGTGTTCTTTCTAGACACACTAGAAAGGTGGACACAATGGTCATCACAGGCCAGGAATGAAAAATGTGAACATGTCATTCCTCTGCTTGAAAATCTTTGAGGACACTCAGCCATTACGTTACTCAAATGGGTAAAACAAGCCAACGATAACTGCAGAAGGAAAGTGAAAGAACACAGCAATAGAAAAAGAAGGCCATAAAAAAGCACAGACCATAAAAAGCAGAAACAACAACCAAAAGGATATAAAAATTGTCATTTCAGGACCAGAGAGTAGCTTAAAGATTATCTAGTCTGTGGTACTAAAAGCTGGACCATCACCTGTTCCCCACTAGCGCCTGTAAACCAGTTCTTAGTCTGCTCCATTATCATCAGATTCCTGGGCCCCACATTACTTAGTAGGTCTGCAGTGAGGCAATGCATTGCAGTTTACAAAGTTCTCCAGGTGACTCTTAAGAGCAGCCACGTCTGGGAGTCACTAACAACTTTGGAGACAGCCCCCTTCCCTGTTTCTACAACTTCAGGAACATATAGTACATGTATAATGTTTATAAAATCCCTCATTTCCCATACCAGTGATTTCTCTGCCGATTTCCAGTGTTAACTTTCAAAACAGTGGCAGTAGAGAGAGTTCATCTAACACGAGAGGGAGGGGCTGACATAGAGCCCAGTCTCCTTGGTCTAGCAGGACTGACCACTGCCCAGATTAGCAGGCTCTTACGCAATTATATCTTTAAGGCAAGGCAGGCAAATTTTAGAACTAGGTCACTTTTCAAAGATTTATTCCTCTACACAGACACACAAAACTCCACATCCAAAGTGCATACCTCCACCATGACATAGTCAATACTTGGAACCTCCTGCCATTATGAAGTATACCTAAAAACCACATGAACAAAATTTCAAAGGAAAATTCAATTCTCTCTCCCCATGCATTATTTACCAGCAACACTAAGTAGTGCAGACAGGACACTGAAACACACACTGGAACACACCCAGACAGCAAGGCTAGTGATGAGATTTCAAAGAGAAGATTTTCAGGGAACATCAAATGTCCTTTGAATATGTAAAATCTGTCACAAGGTGGAAGAATTAGACTTGCTCAGCATGGCCAAATACCAGAAACTAAAGAAAGAAAATGTTCCCCTACATATGGAGCTAAAATGTATCAGGGTCCTCTGGGGATACAGTGAATTCCCCATTCAAGCACAGGCCAGGTGACACTTAGTATGGTTTTACCAAAAAAACTAAAAAACTGGATGGTTGATCTAGAAAGTGCCTTCTTGACCCTAGGATTCTGCAAATTCAATTTTCATGCACATTCCACTCTTCCTACTCAAAATTTACCAAGGTTCTTAGATAACAGCATCTGATATGCACTTTGGCCTATAATTAACTAGCACCAAGTACAGCATTTACATGAAGCAGAAAAGCAATCTTCAGGTTTTCTGGGTTCATAAAACAGCATCCAGAATTCAAGTTAATTGGAAGACAACCTTGGCAATACCATTCTGGATATAGGAACAGGCAAAGATTTCATGACCAAAACACCAAAAGTAACTGCAACAAAAGCAAAAATTGACAAATGGGATCTGATTAAAGAGCTTCTGCACAGCAAAAGAAGCTATCAACACGGTAAACAGACAACCTACAGAATGAGAGAAAATTTTTGCAATCTATGCATCTGGCAAAGGTCTAACATGCAGCATCTACAAGGAATGTAAACAAATCAATAAGCAAAAAACAAACACCACCATTAAAAAGTGGGCAAAGGGGATGCAAGGCTGGTTCAACATACGCAAGTCTATAAACGTAATTCACCACATAAACAGAACCAAAGACAAAAACCACATGATTATCTCAATTGATGCAGAGAAGGCCTTTGACAAAATTCAACAGCCCTTTATGCTAAAAACACTCAGTAAGCTAGGTATCAATGGAACGTATCTCAAAATAATAAAAGCTATTTATGACAAACCAACAGCCAATATCATACTGAATGGGCAAAAACTGGAAGCATTCCCCTTGAAATGTGGCACCAGACAAGGATGCCCGCTCTCACCACTGCTATTCAATATAGTATTAGAAGTTCTAGCCAGAGCAATCAGGCAAGAAAAAGAAATAAAGGGCATTCAAATAGGAAAGGAGGAAGTCAAATTGTCTCTATTTGCAGACGACATGATTGTATATCTAGAAGACCCCATCGTCTCAGCCCCAAACCTCCTGAAACTGATAAGCAAGTTCAGCAAAGTCTCAGGATACAAAATCAATGTGCAAAAATCACATGCATTCCTATACACCAGTAACAGACTTAAAGAGAGCCAAATCAAGAACAAACTTCCATTCACAATTGCCACAAAGAGAATAAAATACCTAGGAATACAACTAACAAGGAATGTAAAGGACCTCTTCAAGGAGAACTACAAGCCACTGCTCAACGAAATAAGAGAGGACACAAACAGATGGAGAAACATCCCATGTTCATGGTTAGGAAGAATCAATATCGTGAAAATGGCCATACTGCCCAAAGTAATTTACAGATTCAATGCTATCCCCATCAAGCTACCAATGACCTTCTTTGCAGAACTGGAAAAAACCACCTTAAACTTCATATGGAACCAAAAGAGAGCCCGCATAGCCAAGTCAATTCTAAGCAAAAAGAACAAAGCAGGGGGCATCACACTACCAGACTTCAAACTATACTACAAGGCTACAGTAATCAAAACAGCATGGTACTGGTACCAAAACAGAGATATAGACCAATGGAACAGAACAGAGGTCTCGGAGGCAACACAACATATCTACAACCATCTGATCTTTGACAAACCAGACAAAAACAAGCAATGGGGAAAGGATTCCCTGTTCAATAAATGGTGTTGGGAAAGCTGGCTAGCCATGTGCAGAAAGCAGAAACTGGACCCCTTCCTGACACCTTACACTAAAATTAACTCCAGATGGATTAAAGACTTAAACATAAGACCTAACACCATAAAAACCCTAGAAGAAAATCTAGGCAAAACCATTCAGGACATAGGTGTAGGCAAGGACTTCATGACCAAAACGCCAAACGCATTGACAACAAAAGCCAAAATAGACAAATGGGACCTAATCAAACTCCACAGCTTCTGCACAGCAAAAGAAACAATCATTAGAGTGAATCGGCAACCAAGAGATTGGGAAAAAATTTTTGCAGTTTACCCATCTGACAAAGGGCTGATATCCGTAATTTACAAAGAACTAAAGCAGATTTACAAGAAAAAAACTAACAAGCCCATTCAAAAGTGGGCAAAGGATATGAACAGACACTTCTCAAAAGAAGACATACGTGAGGCCAACAAACATATGAAAAAATGCTCATCATCACTGGTCATCAGAGAAATGCAAATCAAAACTACAGTGAGATACCATCTCACGCCGGTTAGAATGGCGATCATTAAAAAATCTGGAGACAACAGATGCTGGAGAGGATGTGGAGAAATAGGAACACTTTTGCACTGTTGGTGGGAGTGTAAATTAGTGCAACCATTGTGGAAGACAGTGTGGCGATTCCTCAAGGACCTAGAAATAGAAATTCCATTTGACCCAGCAATCCCATTACTGGGTATATATCCAAAGGATTACAAATCGTTCTACTATAAGGACACGTGTACACGAATGTTCATTGCAGCACTGTTTACAATAGCAAAGACCTGGAACCAACCCAAATGCCCATCGACGATAGACTGGATAGGGAAAATGTGGCACATATACACCATGGAATATTATGCAGCCATCAGAAACGATGAGTTTGGGTCCTTTGTAGGGACATGGATGAACCTGGAAACCATCATTCTCAGCAAACTGACAGAAGAGCAGAAGATCAAACACCGCATGTTCTCACTCATAGGTGGGTGTTGAACAATGAGAACACATGGACACAGGGAGGGGAGCACTACACACTGGGGTCAGTTGGGGGGAATAGGGGAGGGAGGGTGGGGGGTGGGAAGCTGGGGAGAGATAGCAAGGGGAGAAATGCCAGATGTAGGTGATGGGGAGGAAGGCAGCAAATCACACTGCCACGTGTGTTCCTATGCAACAATTTTGCATGTTCTTCACATGTACCCCAAAATGTAAAATGCAATAAAATAAATAAATGGGGAAAAAAAAAAAAAAAAAAAGTGGGCAAAGGGCATGAACAGACACTTTTCAAAAGAAGATATACATGTGGCCAACAAGCATATGGAATAAAAAAGCTCAGCATTAGATCATTAGAGAAATGCAAATCAAAACAGCAATAAGATACCAACTCATACCAGTCGGAATGACTATTATTAAAAAGTCGAAAAATACGCCAGGCTCGGTGGCTCATGCCTGTAATTCCAGCACCAAAGAGGCTGAGGTGGGGGGATCATGAGGTCAGGAGTTCAAGACCAGCCTGGCCAACATATTGAAACTTTGTTTCTACTAAAAATACAAAAAATTAGCTGGGCGTGGTGGCAGGCACCTGTAATCCCAGCTACTTGTGAGGCTGAGGCAGGAAAATCACTTCAACCCAGGTGACAGAGGTTGCAGTGAGCCAAGATCGCACCACTGTACTCCAGCCTGAGCAACAGTGCAAGATTCTGTCTCAAGTCAAAAAAAAAAAAAAAAAAAAAAAAAAAAAAAAAAAAAAAAAAAAGGACACTTAAACCCTATTGGTGGGAGTGTAAATTAGTTCAACCATGTGAAAAACGTATGGCAATTTCTCAAAGACCTAAAAACAGAACTACCACTCAACCCAGCAAACCCATTACTGGGTATATAACCAAAAGAATCTAAATTGTTCTATCATTAAGACACATGCAAATGTGTGTTCATTGCAGAACTACTCGCAATAGCAAAGACATGGAATCAACCTAAATGCCCCTCGATGGTAGACTGGATAAAGATGATGTGGTGCATATACACCATGGAATATTCTGCAGCCATAAAAAAGAATGAGATCATGTCCTTTGCTAGAACATGGATGGGGATGGAGGCCATTATCCTTAGCAAACTAATGCAGGAGGAGAAATCCAAATACTGCATGTTCTCACTTATAAGTGAGAGGGGAACACATGGACACATAAAGGATAACAACAGACACTGGGGCCTTCCATAGGTGGAGGGTGGGAGAAGGAAGATGGTCAATAAAAATAACTAATGGGTACTAGACTTAATACCTGGGTGACAAAATAATCTGTACAACAAACCTGTGACAAGAGTTTACCTGTATAACAAACTTGCACATATACCCCTGAACTTAAAAGTTAAAAAAAAAAAAGGTTAAAATATGATGTTACAGTCCTTAGTTAATTAGAAGAAAAATAAAGGAAGCATTGACCAAGTCAAGTAGCAAAAACTCTAGCACTACTTTTCATGAGTATTAGAAAGGAGGAAAAAAGAAAACTTTTGCAAGACAATTATCAACTTGGCCTTTTCGTGAGGATCCATGCCACAACACATTAAGTTATTTAATAAGGAAGTTCATGCACTCCCTTCATGAGTTACAAAGAACTTTTAAATATGAAATTTTGATTCCTATCAATATAGTCCACATTATGAAGAGCTTATTTTATTTTTAAATTTAAAAACGAAGCCTCACAGACAAGAATAGCATTGTGACTGGTAATGACATGTCTGAGTGAAGGGCTGTGATGCCTCAGACCAAGAGCATCCTATCCAAAACTTACACTCCAGAGTCACAGTGAGGATCAGGAGACCTGGAGAATTTTGAAAACCTTAATAGCTCAAAGTTGGGAGATGTGTCCCAACAGCCAAGCTATTTTTATGTATTTGTGATGCCTCCACTGGAAGAGCCACAAAGATGGTATCATATGACAGCGTTTGCTCTGACGACCCTTTCCAGGACAGGGGAGGGCGTACATCTTAACGGGACTTGGCCTTCCTCACTTATGGGAATATGCCTACATCTCCCAAGAATATACATCTGGGTTAAATGTCTCCAAACAGTTGCAGAGAATGAATTCTTTATGTAGACATTCTTCCCCCACACTATGAAGCAGCATATTCTACCAGGACCAAGAATGGAAAAACAAAATGAGTAAGAGAGAATTTAGTTACAGTCAGTGAGATTTCAGTTCTTTGCCAGTGACAGATGAGGTGGCCATTTGTCTGGTAATCCTGCATGAACCACAGTCAAAATGCGAACCAACCGTTTCACTGTCCACGAATTTATCAGGGCCTGGCATAGTGCCCAGCAACTATATGAGCATTGGAAACCTGCCGTCCCCAGCAACCGTTAGTAAGGCCTCCTTTCACTGCTCCAAGTCACTTACTTATAAGATAATGGAAATGCCAACAACTTTCCTGGCTCTCAAAATGCTAAAGCTATCCTCCTGGGTTAGGCTATAGCAACATTGATGGAATAAACCTCACATTAGTTCTCCCTGACCTTCTCCCTTCCAAGGGTGTACTTCATTAAAATGTACTTTCTCTGGCTTCATGTGGACCTTTATTTCAGAGATGCCCAACTGTTTAAACACTAAAGAGGCAAGTATAAACTATGTTCCTTGGTCTCTCTCTGGCATCTGAGTCTTTGCTATTGCTGTATCCTCCCCAACTCCTCTGCAATTTTCCTCCCTCGATTGCTATGTTCTTCTTGTCAAGGATCTGTACTCCTTTCTAGCCACCTGACATTTTAACACTGAAGGAGCTATTCTTACAGGACCTAGAAATACACAGCTAAGGTAACAACAAAGAGAAACAGTCTCTCAGCACGTGACAAGTACAGTAATTATATTTTCTTTAACAAATTTTATTTCAATATCACCACAGACAATGCCCAAATGCTTTTGACTGATCCCATTCAAAAAGCAAAAGAACATAACAAACTCACCACATTAATAAAAAATTTAAAAAAAAGGAAGAAACAAACAAAAAGAAAAGAAAAAAAAAAAACTAGCATTAATAGCATTAGGAGGCAAAACATTAACCTTCAGGTCCTTTCCAAAGTCAGTTGCAAAATGCTGCATCTGTAAATGGTCCAAAGCAGCTACTGAAAAAAATTCCCTTAAAGCCATCTTTCATAGTGCAGGAGTTCTAAGAATCTGAGAACGTCTACCAGAGAACAACAATCTGGGAAGGGGACAAGAGAAAATGTATTAAGAGAAGAAACACAAGTGATTGCTTCCCAGATGATAATCATGATGGTCCAATAATCTGAGAGCAAATGAGGATAAAAACAGAAAAGTACTGCCATCATAAATCACGCACACCTCAGCGTGCAAAGGGGGCTCTTTGTGACAGGCACTCCTGAGGCCCTGAGCAGGGCGACTTAGCCATTAGGCATAGAAAGCACAGTGCTGAGGGACCCATGATACTTTTCAGGGCCTTCACACAATGATTTCTTTTAAAATAAAAATAAATATAATAAATATTTAAAAAGAATATTTGTCTAGTGCAGTAATAAAATATAACCCATATATATATATATATATATATATATATATATATTTTTTTTTTTTTTTTTAGTGGAGAAAGGAGCCCACGAAGGCAAAGTGCCTATGCCAGGGCCCAGAAAAGTTGTATGCAGCTCTGTCTTTCGAGAGAAAGCAGATGCTAGCAAGGCAAGTTGCTTAAGGTCCAAGGAGGACACAGGAGAACCCACAAAGCATTCAAATGATGTACAGCATTATCACAAATGCTTTTCTGCAGTGAGAGCTGAACAGTGAACCCTGCATATTACAACAGGCATAAAGGAAAAAAAAATAATTGTTTGTTTTCCATTTTTCAAAGAAAGCAAGTTGTAAGTGACACATTTGCAAGTGCTCTCTGGAATAATAAAGAGAGAACAAGCTGTGATACCTGAATAAAGAACAAATAAGTCAACAGGTTCTTGAGATCCTCCTATGTGGCTAGCACTGTGGAACACTACAGTAGGAGCCCATACTGTCCCCATAGTTAAGTGCTGACATTCTAGTA
Source organism: Sapajus apella (assembly GCF_009761245.1). NCBI lineage: Eukaryota > Metazoa > Chordata > Mammalia > Primates > Cebidae > Sapajus > Sapajus apella. The sequence goes on along the minus strand of NW_022436981.1, from coordinate 11,341,337 downwards.
TGTGGCCCTGTTCTTTTTTCTCCTAGTCATATCTGCTTCACTTTTTAAAAATATTTACCAAGTTTTAATTTTACATGTACACTTCAAATACCAGAAAACTAACAAAGAAAAAGTTCCCATTTTTCTAAGAGACTTCATATCTTATTACATACGTTACGTCACAAATAATTTCCTATGTCCAGTGAAAATCTGGAATTCACTAAGGTAGGTGATAACCTGATAACCCCTCTTACAGTATCCTGAACACAATGCAGAACGTGGGTTGAAGGATAAAATGGGGGCAGGAAGGTTCAAAACTGGTTAAACAATCAAAGTCAAGTCATAGAATGCTGATCAGTGGGCTCATGACTTGATGATCTGCTTGCTGGAGACTAGGATGCAGGCTTCACATTGTTTGATATTTTAACTTGTGAATTTGATATTGACCAGCACTGTGCCTACCATGCGCAAAGCCCCATACTAGATGCTGTACACACACTGACTTATCTTACCCTGTTTACAAGCCTGTGAAATAGAGAATTTTCCACTTCATATCTAGGAAAGCATATGGGGATGGAAGCTCAAAGAAGTTAACTTGCTGAAGAGTATATGGCTAGCAAATGGCAGAAGTTTGAATTCAGTCTCCAGCTCTTATTTAATTTCCATTGTATGACATCTTTATTTCATTTTCAGAATTCCTGAAACTAGCCAGTAAGGTGTATGACAATCAAGTGGAAAAAGATCTCTTTAAAGGCAGCTGCAATGAAGCTAATGTGCTAATCTAATAAGATTAAATTTAAACCTGAGAAATGTGAAAACTTGCATTTAAATCCCAAAAACCTAACATTCTGTACAGAATCATGGAGACCTGACCCAAAGGCAGCATGCATGAACATGCTGGGATGGATTTAACTAGAAGCTCAAAGTGAATCCAAGAGTTATGCATACCAACTGAACTATAAACTCAACATGAATCCAATAGTTTTATGTACATATACATATATATAGACACACACACACACACACACACACACACACACACACACATTCATATGCTCTAGAACTGCATTCATAGAAGTATTAAGCCAAGAATGAGGGAGCTGACAGTTCTCTGCCCTGGCTAATAAATTTCATTTGGGATAGCATATTTTAAGGACTTTGGTTAAATGTGGTATCTCTATAGTAGCATAGCCATACAAAATAAACGAACTAGAAAATCTTTCACTTTACATAGAATAGGGTAGGGTGCGTTCATGGGTGGACAGGATGGTGGCGTACATCCTTCAAATGTATATAGAGATTCCCAATGTGCTCTTTTCCTTCCCATTTGACTTTACATTCCTGTGGTCCACAGAGTGGAGGTTTCCTACTCTTTACAGATGCCAAGTAGACAAAGTACCTCCCAAATCCAAGACTAAATAATTTAAGTTTCTGCTAACAGAAATATAGATGTTTCCCCAGGACTCAGTATGTATTCACTTAATAAGTATTTAGGCATTTCTGTGAAAAGAGGGTAGAAACATAAGGTCTTCTTCAAGTACTTTTCAAGGCCCTTAAATGACATGTACCTCCTCCTCCTCCTCCCTAGTTCTACCTGCCAGAAGCATACATCCAGGTAAGGATCAGAAGATAAATGTGATGGGCAACAGGGGCTGTGTTAGGATGTAAACTCGGAAAGGATATGTTAACTTCCTTCCTCCAAAAGGCCTTTCTATTTTTAACCTTCATCGTGGCATCATTCTGCCACTTAACTCACCTTTCTGACAAGATACTCAAGTTATCTGACCCTTAACTGCCTCTCTCTCTTCCACAGCTCTTAGCATTTCTAGTTTCCAATCCCATAGAGCTTTAACTCAGGTTCTGATCATCCCCCACATGTGTCACTGCTGTCACCTCTCCACTCTTTCAGTCTGCAGTGCAGCTAACTGTGCTGTGACCCCCACAGTCCTGTACTCTTAGCTACTATGAAGGTCAGTGACTCTCTGACAACTTGAAACTCAAGTTGCCTTCATTGTATCAAAGTATTTAGCTACTCTACATGAGTTGCTATGCTCTGCTTTGAGTGATTCACATCCCAAAAGATAAAAGCATTTATGAAATGAAATTAAATGAGGTGAAGTATCCACCACCATTTCCTGGAAGTAAAAGAAAGTAGATTTGGCAAATCACTTCAATTACCTTGATACCTATTCTGGAGAAGATTCAAGGGCACATTTTTTACAATTTTTATTTAGAAAGCGTTTTTTACTTAGCCCTCCTCCCCCCGTTATCTTTCTCCATGTTCATACCATCGTACATAAACATCCAGTCACACACAGACTTTAGCATTGTTTTGTAAAAACAGAATCTCATGAAATCTTATCTGCCTCTTGCTTTTCTTACATAAAAATGTATCAAGAAAGTTCCTCAGTGACAAATAATAAAGCTTTATCTGATCTTTGTAAGGACTGCACCATAGCCATGGTAAATATGCACCACAATTTATTCAACGATTTCACTGACAGGCATTCACAGTACTTCCTTTCTTTTTCCTTTCTTTTTTCCCATGACAAAAAATGCACTATTGATACAAAAATCCTTCCATTTCTATCTTGATACACTAGTATTTCCATTTATAAAATAGAATGCCATTACTGGAATTATTAGGCTAGATTTTTAATTTTAATAGATAACGCCAGAATGACTTCCAAAAGAGCCTTATCATTCACACATCTACCATTGCCCTACATCCCAAAGGCAGGTTTTGTTTTAAAAAAAAATAGCCTGTGTGTATACAAGCATGAATACAGATTATCTCTGGAAAGATGCAAAGGTAATGAAAGAGGGGCCTTCTCCTTAGAAAGGAAGCACAGACCTGGGAAAGGAATGTAAAGAACACCCACTTTTCATTGTACGCACACCTTTTGTGCTGTATATATGCCTTACCATGTCCGTATAGTACACATTACACATGCAAAATATAAAATGCTCTTTAAAAGTTTGTAGGCATTTCATAAAAAGGGCCGATCACACAGCACACATAGCATTGGCTGTATGCAATTAAATGATATGAACTCTAAATGCATAGAATGTAATCATTTTTTTAGTACCTACATTACACTAGATTCTAAGGATACAATAACTGAGGCAATCTGCAACACGGAGAACATGACGTATGCTAAGTAAAAATAAACAAAACACAGACAAATACCACATGTCTTAACCCATCATGCCTATAGCATGTGGAACCTAAAACAATTCAGTTCATAGAAGCAGAGGGTAATATGGTGGTTACTAGAGGCTGAAGGTAGGGAGAATGGGGAAACAATAATATCCATTCTTAAGGGGGTATAAATATAATTCCCATTCGCTCCTAAGGGTACAAAGTTAAAGTTAGGAGAAATAAGTTTTATTTTTTAGGTCAGTTGCACAGCATGGTGAATATAGCTACTAACTGAGTACTGTACATTTTAATATCACTAAGATAGTACATTTCAAATGTTCTCATCACAAAAATGTTAAATATTTGAAGTGATATGTTAATTAGCTTATTACTTTGAACCCCATAAATACATACAACTATAATCTGTCAACATATAATTATTTTTTGAGATGGAGTTTTGCTCTTGTTGCCCAAGCTGGAGTGCAGTGGTGAGATCTCACTGCAACCTCTGCATCTTGAGTTCAAGTGATTCTCCTGCCTCAGCCTCCTGAGTAGCTAGCATTACAGGCATGAGCTACCACGCCCGGGTAATTTTTCTGTATTTTTGGTAGAGACGGGTTTTCACCATGTTGGCCAGGCTGGTCTTGAAATTCTGACCTCAGGTGATCCGCCCACCTGGGCCTCCCAAAGTTTTGGGATTATAGATGTGAGCCACCGCACCCAGTCAAAATATAATTTAAAAAAAAAAGAAAGAAATGAAGAGTCTCTTCCCTCAAGGAGCTTAGAATCTCATAGAGAAAAAGACTTGTATGCCAGATAAGCACCATGCCAGATGATGCTGGGGTGAAGGATGCCCCCATGGCTAATGAAGGAGCCAGCAAGGTAGTATGCAAGTGGGTCATCAGACAACCAGTATCTTGGATTGAAATTAGGGGTTGCAATTTAGGTGGGGATTATGGGTGACTTTTTAGTCTATGTCATTAAACATTTCTATATTTGTCAGAGTTTCTTTCTTTCTTTTTTTTAATTGCATTTTAGGTTTTGGGGTACACGTGAAGAACATGCAAGATTGTTGCATAGGTACACACATGGCAGTGTGATTTGCTGCCTTCCTCCCCATCACCTATATCTGTCATTTCTCCCCATGCTCTCTCTCCCCACCTCCCCACCCCCCGTCCCTCCCCCATTTCCCCCCAATAGACCCCAGTGTGTAGTGCTCCCCTCCCTGTGTCCATGTGTTCTCACTGTTCAACACCCGCCTATGAATGAGAACATGCAGTGTTTGATTTTCTGCTCTTGTGTCAGTTTGCTGAGAATGATGGTTTCCAGGTTCATCCATGTCCCTACAAAGGACACAAATTCATCATTTTTGATGGCTGCATAATATTCCATGGTGTATATCTACCACATTTTCCCTGTCCAGTCTATCATCGATGGGCATTTGGGTTGGTTCTAGGTCTTTGCTATTGTAAACAGTGCTGCAATGAACATTCGTGTGCATGTGTCCTTATAGTAGAACGATTTATAATCCTTTGGATATATACCCAGTAATGGGATTGCTGGGTCAAATGGAATTTCTATTACTAGGTCCTTAAGGAATTGCCACACTGTCTTCCACAATGGTTGAACTAATTTACACTCCCACCAACAGTGTAAAAGTGTTCCTATTTCTCCACATCCTCTCCAGCATCTGTTGTCTCCAGATTTTTTAATGATTGTCATTCTAACTGGCGTGAGATGGTATCTCACTGTAGTTTTGATTTGCATTTCTCTAATGACCAGTGATGATGAGCATTTTTTCATGTTTGTTGGCCTCATGTATGTCTTCTTTTGTAAAGTGTCTGTTCATATCCTTCGCCCACTTTTGAATGGGCTTGTTTGTTTTTTTTCTTGCAGATTTGTTTTAGTTCTTTGTAAATTCTGTATATCAGCCCTTTGTCAGATGGGTAGACTGCAAAAATTTTTTCCCACTCTGTTGGTTGCCGATTCACTCTAATGACTGTTTCTTTTGCCGTGCAGAAGGTGTGGAGTTTGATTAGGTCCCATTTGTCTATTTTGGCTTTTGTTGCCAATGCTTTTGGTGTTTTGGTCATGAAGTCCTTGACTGCGCCTATGTCCTGAATGGTTTTGCCTAGATTTTCTTCTAGGGTTTTTATGGTGTTAGGTCTTATGTTTAAGTCTTTAATCCATCTGGAGTTAATTTTAGTGTAAGGTATCAGGAAGGGGTCCAGTTTCTGCTTTCTGCACATGGCTAGCCAGTTTCCCCAACACCATTTATTAAACAGGGAATCCTTTCCCCATTGCTTGTTTTTTTCAGGTTTGTCAAAGATCAGATGGTTGTATATAGCCTTTGACAAAATTCAACAGCCCTTTATGCTAAAAACCCTCAATAAACTAGGTATTGACGGAACGTATCTCAAAATAATAAAAGCTATTTATGACAAACCAACAGCCAATATCATACTGAACAGGCAAAAACTGGAAGCATTCCCTTTGAAATCTGGCACTAGACAAGGATGCCTGCTCTCACCACTCCTATTCAATACAGTACTGGAAGTTCTAGCCAGAGCAATCAGGCAAGAAAAAGAAATAAAGGGTATTCAAATAGGAAAGGAGGAAGTCAAATTATCTCTATTTGCAGATGACATGATTGTATATCTAGAAGACCCCATCGTCTCAGCCTAAAAATCTCCTGAAACCGATAAGCAACTTCAGCAAAGTCTCAGGATACAAAATCAATGTGCAAAAATCACAAGCATTCCTATACACCAATAATAGACTTAAAGAGAGCCAAACCAAGAATGAACTGCCATTCACAATCGCTACAAAAAGAATAAAATACCTAGGAATACAACTAACAAGGAACGTAAAGGACCTCTTCAAGGAGAACTACAAGCCATTGCTCAACGAAATGAGAGAGGACACAAACAGATGGAGAAACATCCCATGTTCATGGTTAGGAAGAATCAATATCATGAAAATGGCCATACTGTCCAAAGTAATTTACAGATTCAATGCTATTCCCATCAAGCTACCAATGACCTTCTTCACAGAACTGGAAAAAACCACCTTAAACTTCATATGGAACCAAAGGAGAGCCCATGTAGCCAAGTCAATTCTAAGCAAAAAGAACAAAGCAGGAGGCATCACACTACCGGACTTCAAACTATACTACAAGGCTACAGTAATCAAAACAGCATGGTACTGGTACCAAAACAGAGATACAGACCAATGCAACAGAACAGAGTTTCTTAAAAGGGCATCAATATCATGTCCATAATTGGGGGTCAAAAATCTCTTTCAAAAATAACAGCCAAAATGAATGTTTTTAGCTCATAAATTGAACCACTAATTAAAATTCTGGCTATCTTCTTTGTCTTAAGTGAAGTCAATGTGTTGAAATGTTTTAAAAGGGAAAGAGAGCTGGATTTTTAGAGGAGGTTCCGACTTTCAGATTGTTCAGCATATATAAAAATATTCACAAGAAGTTGCAGAGGCATTAAAAATAAAAGGAAAGAAGAGGTGTTATGCACATTTTTTATCCATCCCTCTAGCCCTCCATGGGATTATTTTGAAATAAATATTCCCTTTACAAAGTATCCTAGAAAATATATAACATCTTAAATAAGGAACTTTAACTTATGATTTATATATTCTGATTGTAAGAAAACTATATCCGAAGTCAACGACTCCAAATGTTGCCCTGTTTTGATTTGGGTAACTCTAAAGCAACATTAAAAGGCTTTCTGCCGATTTCTACAGTCACCCAGCACTTAGCATTTCCATCTCAGTGATTTCTGTTTCCCACATGTTTCTTTTACACCAGATTCAAGAGGCTTTTGAGAGAGATACCAAGGGGTTTGGTTTCAATCTTAAAATATGCCTATATATTCTGTCAGGTAGTGAACTGTCAATTTTTAACACACAGTAAGTAGAGAACATAGATCCAACATCTATTTTGTAGTCCAAGACTAAATTATCCTGAATATAATTACCAAACCAAGAATCAGGAAATATACCACACAGAAAAAAGTGTGCCTTTTAGTACTGTGCTCACTGTAATTTATATACTAAAAATACCTAATAAATAGCCCAGTGTCAAAAGCACTGAAGATTAAAGCCTCTTTTACTTTTTAAAAAAGTGCCTCTGAAACGGGAATTATTTTAGACACACCTTCATGCATTTGCCAAAACAGCTCATATTAGAAATGCAAAACTTTCAATTAAAATTTTAAGTGATTAGCAAGAAAAGAATGCAGAGTTATTCTACGTCGAAAGTTACAAAGGGGAGATGAAAACCAAAAGCAGCAACATGCTTGGGTACTCGTTAAACCTACTTATATCCTGGATACAGGAAGCATTTTGTTTTGACAGCAGTATGGGCCAAGACCAAAGAATTATTTTTCAGTGCTAGCATTAAAAACAAACAAACAAAAAAAGCATTTTTAAAAACTAGCCTGCCTCTTTCCAGTAAGATCAAGATCATACTGTTCAAAACAAAAAGTTTCACAGGAATGACCATCTTTGTACAGCGAACTCTTATCTTCACAACTGAATGCAGAAGGAGAGAGAATTGCTTATGTTTGTCCACTGAAAAAAAAATGCCCTAAATTCCCTACAGGCTCAACATGCCAGACCAAATCTTACAGTCTGGAGAGTCTCTGGGCCTTGGCAGGACAAAATTCAACTGTCACCATGTTGCAATAACCTAAGAGGAGAGGACTGGACCTGGGGCAGGCTTTGGGTACTAGGTCCTCAGGACAAGCTCACTGTATGTGCATATGCAAGTATGTGGAGAAAAAGGGTCTGCAGGTAGAGGAGAAAAGAGAACGTTCTAAGAAAAAAAAATCTCAAGTAATGGCCCAGGAAGGGGCCCAAGAAAAACTCATGACCTGGAGCTATAAGCCATGCTTGATGAAACCATCATTCTCACTTAAAGGTGAGAAAAATGAGGCTCAGAGATATAAGTCGCTTCGCTAGATCATGTAACCATTAGAGGGTAGAGATAAGACATGAACCTAGGCCCATTCAACTCCAAAGCCCACTGCGTCACTGTTTCTCATAGTGTGGCCCCAGGACCATCAGCATCGGTCACCTGGGGCACTTGCTGAAACTAGATTCCTGGTCCCACTCACCACCCCCTCCCCCATCCCAACATAATGGATGAGAATTACTGGAGATGAGGCTCTAGAATCCATATTTTTTAAAAGAACTCCCCAGGTGCTTCTCATAAAGAATCAAGTCCAAACCACTGTGATGCTCCCCACACAAGTGACCAGCCAGAGAAAGACAGCCCGGTTACTTACACACAAGAGGTTTGGCGGTAAGCCTAATTTACATGCGTGTTCAACAATTATGCTGCCACACAGGCACATGCACAACATTCTTTAAAATCATCACTTAGGAAAGCTCATACCCCAATAGTCCCTCATCTACAATTCCCAGAGCTCAAAGCACCCAGAAAGACAGTAATGCAGGTTTCAAAGTCTGTCTTAGTATTTAAGGCCAAGAGAAATTGCACATTTATCTCCAAAAGACTAACAAAAGGTCTAACTAAAATGTCTGGAAATAAGACAATTTAACTGTTAGCTTAATAAATATAGCATGTTTGGAAGCAAGGTTTTCAAAGCCATGCTGGTAGCACATACTCCGACCAGGCTGCACTGTGCAAGCATCTGTGCACCTCCTTGTTTGGACTAACCTTGAAAACTCACTGCTGAGGAGAACAATAGACACTGTGTCAGTACTTCATAGTCACATCTCTTATTGTTTAGACTTAGTTCTTGGTCTGTCTCAACCATCAAATGTAAATATCTTCAAAGAAACAAAGATTTCCAAACACCAGCAATGGACAGATATGTGTAGGTGCGTGAGGATAATTTGCAAAGAGGTTCAATGGTGTTTTGAAATTTGAGTAAAACCCACAAACTGATTAATTTGATGGGCAAAACATGTGTGTAAGCACCTTTTTATCTGCTACTTAAAAAAAAAAAGTTTCACTGCCATCTACTAACAACTCGGTTAATTTATTAAGTTTAAAAACTAAGAAAATAGAAGATTTTACTAAAAAAATCAATACAAAAAACATTTGACCTACACATTACTTTAGCCAACTAAATTGAGCTGAACCCTATAAAAGATGGGTCAGAGTTAGAGAAGTAAATGAGCAATGAAGAGAAAAGGGAGTAGAGAAGAAAATGCTGTGAATGAGCAAAAAACGAAGTACGAATCAAGAAACAAACAAGGAGAGCCAAAGGAGACTGTACAGAGGAAAGGAGCAAGGATACAAGGGTTTCAGAAGGAGCCAGCAAAACTTCCAACACAATCTGCAGTTCCTTTGAGCCACAGGGTTCAGATTACTATCATCACCTATTAGCTCTCACTGAAAAACTAATTTAGCTACTTGCTTAGTTCCTTATCTTTAAAGCCTCCAAGGGAGATGAGATGACCAAGAAAGCAAGGTGTTTCAAGACTGTTAGAATTCAATTCAAATCACCTCTCCACTGCACCTCCTCACAGGCCCAGGACCTATAGACGTATCTAAAGATTAGAGGGTGCAAACAGGCAGCCAACAGAGTCAAACCCAACCTGTATACCTGATTCCTATAGCTCACAGTGCAGTTTTCAAATAGTTGAATAATTGTCCGTTTTTAATTACTGAACACTTAAAAATCAGGAAACTGCATATAAAAAGGAAAACACTGAGCGAGGCAACAACAGCAGCCCCACCTCCCCCCTGGCAGGGTTGGGCAGGGGCAGCTGTCCTCTGTAGAGGGGCATGCGCTCTGGTTTGCACAGGTTTGTCTATAACTAGCCCACCCTGTCCTACAATTTGCCCACTTGGCCCTGCCTCAGGTGTTTGATTTTGTGGCTCCTCATGGAGCTGATCCACCCAGCAAGCAAGCAAAGTAACTCCTGGGCTCCCTTAAGGGCAATGACCGTCACACCCATCCAATCCACACAGTCCACTCCTGAGTCACACCCCAGAATATGGCCTCACCCACAGCTGCTTCCTCTCATGAATCTTCAACTCCAGTATCCTGGATCTGGCCATGACCTCTCCCATCCACTATGCTTCTGTCCCATTTTTCTCTCTGCCTACCCACCCCTACCGGAACTCCCTGCTCTCTCTGTACAGCATCCCAAGCATCCTCAGTGGCCCCATCCCACCTTCTCATCCAGCCACTCCCTATTCCATAGGTAGAACAGCACCCATAATCCACCTTCCTCTATCCTAAGTCTGTATAGTTGAGCACTCTAGAGGAAAAAAAAATGCGAAGCCTGGCACCACCAAAAATTCCTGGCAACCCTAGCAATGCCCATTAGCTTCCCCTCCCATTCCTTCCCCTCCACCACTCCCAAAGCACCCCATGCTCCACCTCCACCTCCCTCACCTACACACTGCCCTATCTCATCCCGAACTGAGAAAACAAAAGCCACCGGCTTTGATCTTTTATTTATCCACAAGCATCCTTCCCCTCTTTCCTCAAATTCTGAAGGTAGGACCCAGTCACTCAAACCAATAATCCAACTATTATCCTTCACTCCCCCAACCACAGGACTCTCGGCTTCAAATTCAGTCAGTCACTAAATTCTGTCTTGGTTTGCTTTCTACATATTAACCCTATCTCCTCCAGTCTTCTTCCCCTCAAATCCATCCAAAAGCTAGCCTTAGGCTGAGCTCTCTAAATCGGTGTCTAACAAGACATTCCTCTACCTACAAAATAAAAGTCAAACTCCTTAACTTGGCATTCAAGGCTACCCATAATGGGGCCTTATCTCTTGACACCCTCTCCTTAAACCCCATGCTTCCAACAACACTTGGCTTGGGTACCACTCCCTGTGCATGCGATGCCCTCTACCTCCAGAAAGATCTTGCTGTTAGCATCACAACGCAGGTTCGCTATGATCTGATCTGCTCAGGTGTCAAGGCAGGGATTCTGCACTTACTTTTGCATCTCCAGTGTCTAGGGTTCACAGCAGGCCATCAATACGCATTCACTACATGAAGATTTCAAGGCTGCCACCCAATCAACAGAGCCTATCAAATTAGTACCTAGCATGTAAAAGCCTGGGCTTTTGTAGTCTAGCAGACCTAGACTTAACCCTGTCCCGGGACTTTCCTAGCTGCGTGTCCCTAGGCAAAGTGCTCAGCCTCAGTTTTCCCATCTGTAAAGTGTGACTTTAAAAAAAAACCTTACACATAAGGCTGATGTGACAGCAGGACAAAATCTGTGTAAGTGCCTAGTTGTACATGTGGACTACCTTAGGCAGCTAATAAAGAGCTGCTATTGGTATTTTTAAAGTTATAACTGATGTTTTATTCAACGCTTCCTATCCTATGTGTGAGCAGCTCAGGCCCTCTCTTTTGAGAGAAAGCTCCCTGCCTTTTGGCCATTCTACTCCTCATTAACACCTCGACTAATAGGCAAGACAGAGAAGAAACATCCTTCTGTCAACATGACAAATAACACATTATCTTTCCGTGCTACTGTTGACCCTCTGCCAGCAGGACGTGCTGACTCAGCCCGCATCGGTGGCCTACTGCTCAGGTGGATAGCAAACAAATGTTAACACGCCTAGCTGGAGCCAGCGCTGTGGTCTGTGGCCCACAGAGTTCCTCCTGAGACAGACGACCGGCTCAGACAGAAACTAAGACTGTGCTCCTGGCATCACTGGGGCCTCAGAATAACTCATTATACCAAGGCACTAAAAGGGAGTGGTCAGACACAATAAGAATGTAGAAATAACTGAGGATTTATGTATCTAAACTACCCCACACAAAATATATTTTTAAATGAGAAAATACACTTTTTGGGCATTTCTGTGATTAAGGCACTGAATTTCCCAATGCCTGGGGGAGAAACACATAAGTAAGTCCCTGATGATAAGCTCATAGAAAACCAACAGATACACAGCTAAGTCCTGTCCTGATGAATCTCATTAGAAAAGTAAACCTCAAAGACTGGGGGAGCAGAGAGACGTGGACAGACTGTAGACCGGGGAGGGCTTCACAGAGGAGGCGGTACTGACATTGGAGAACAGTATTCTGAGCAGAGTAGACAGCACCAAGAAAGGCACAGAGGCCAGGAGAGCTAGTCCAATCACTGAGTGACAGAAATTTAACAAGTCAGAAACTAAGTGTACTGAGCACTCTAATTTTTATTATACCCTATTCACATGTTTTTGTTCTCTCAAAACTTCTCACACAGGTAGTGAGACTGGAATCTAGGAAAAATGTCTACATGTATGAGCTTTTTTTTTTTTTTTAAGAATACTTTGAAACAGAAGTCATTCCTGCTAGAGATTTTTCCTGAGCAGATGGCCCTTATCTTTTTGGCAGAAAACATAGGGTTAAATGAGAGATATAACATTTATCTACTAATCCCTGATGGGAAAGAAGGGTATCTGCAAGAACCAGGCAGGCTCTCACCGTCTGCCTGCCTGCCTTCCTGCCTGCCTTCCTGCCTGTCTTCCTGCCTGCCTTCTTACAGCAGACACTGCAGAGTGCCTACCCCACATCCGTTTCCAAGCCCTTGTTCCAACTATTCCTTGCCTACCTGCTTCCTGCAACTGAGGCAAAATTTAAAATAAAATCAAAAAGCCAGACACTGTCACTGTCAGCCTTGCTGGTGGCCAAGGTTGGCCTGTGACTCTGTCTATCCCTTTCCTCTCTGCTCAGTGCCACCATGGGAGGAAGTCATCGGGAAGTCACACAAGTGCCTGGCACTGCCCCTACCTTCAGGCTTCCTGATGTGTGAGGTCACTAAATACCTGTTTCATTAAAGGCATTTTAGGTTGAGATTTTTGTTATTTGCAGTCTAGAGTATTCCACATACATTCCTCTGTCTCTCCAGGGCAGAACCCTCCACTAAGGGGAAACTACCAGTGAATTGAAACCACGGAAGTTGCTTCTCTTGGACCAGATTTACCTTGTACCTAAACCTGAAAATTGAAATAAACATTTTAGAATATATAAACCTTTTAAAAACTATATAAAGTACACACTGCAAGTAAGTATCTTCTGCTATACCTACCTTACCAAAACCACCTTTATACAAAATTTCTCTTTAAACAGTAAGTTACCACGGAGGGATGGTGATGGGGTAAGGTTGAAGAGCAGAGAGCTGATTCATTTTGCTACTGGCTCCATGCAATTTCAGTGAATCACTACAGTTAAGAGCAGTGCGGGGCATAAATAACACTGCATCCTTCCTCCTTCTGCCATTTTGCAATGAAATTATCAAAAATCAAGGTATGATAATCAGTGTAATATGTTATTAGGTTTGATGAATCTATTGTAAAACGCTTGTTTTACCTTACCTTTAATTAGAATCCATTTGTAACAGCACTGAAATACGTATAGTTCCAGAAAGCACGTTAGAACCTCTTTATGCTACTGACCTTTACAGTCAAGACTAATAATTTCCTGGTAAGCTAATCACTTAATAAACTTTGAGAACTGGAACAAACAGTGTTAACAGCGGAATAATTATGAGCAGACTTATAATGGGAGTGCTGCTATGAGATAACAAATGCTCACTGCTGTTCAGTGAGCTTCCTATTGTTTTTCCAGGCGGATGTGCTTTGACTTTAAGTATTTATATAAAGATTGAACTGTAAGTTCCGTCCTGAAAGGAAGAAATCCAGCACCAAAGAATGAGTGTCGCTAATCCTTGAAAGATCATGCTTGAATGTGCTCATTAATATTTAGTGACCCCATTCTTTAAATGATATTTCAGCCCAGTGCTTTTTCTTTTATTTGCATTTATTTGTTTTTGAGACAGGGTCTCACTCTGTCACTCAGGCTTGAGTGCAGGGGTCATGGGTGTCCCTCTGTTCCCCTTCACAGAACAGATGCAACTCATGGCTCATCAGGTGGCTTCTGGTGCAGATAACACTGTCTCCCCAGGACTGACCTTGAGGCAGGAAGGTCCAGTGATAAGAACACTGGCTCTGGAGCTAGACTGCATCACCTCAAATCACAGCTTTACTACTCTGCTACTTAGCAGCTGCGTGGTCTTTGCAAGTTTTTTACCCTCTCTGTGTTCCAGTAGCCTCATCTGTAAAATAAACCCGTTTATGTGAAATATAGCTATGGTTGTAAGGATTAAATGGGTTAATCATAGGAAGTGCTTACAGCAGACTGAGGCACATCGCTCATAAAATGTTGACTATCATTATTATAATTATCAATTACCCCCTAAAATCTAGGTCTCATAAAAACTTATGCCATGACTCGAGTACCTTACAGTTCCTATACTGCAGTTCTCTTTTCCAGTCCTCCCTACATCAACAAATAATTCTGCCACCCCCTCCCCATCCATAAAACCAAAAATCTACATCCTGCAGGTATTGTCCACTTTGCCCCCAAGCCATCTCACTATTTACTGCTGCCACCTTAGTCCAAGTCAGCAGCAGCACCTTCACTAAAACCTTTCAATAAAAGCCCCCTCTCCCAGCCTCCCTGCTTCTTCTCTTCCTCCCTACAGTCTAATCTCCAATCAGCAGGTAGGGTGAACTCTCTAACATAAATCAGGTATCTTACAGGCCTATGATCTGCCACACTTCAACTGATAAAAAACCCATCCAATCTCCTCACCAGACTCTCCAGGCCCTGCCAACATCCTCACCTGGATTTCCTACTGCCCATGCCACAGGCTCCAGCCACACTAGCCTTCTTTCTGCCCATAAACTCACTAAGCTCATCCCCAAGACTTTGCAGGAAGCTCTCCATATTGACATGGCTGCCCTACTCCGCTGGTGCAAATGTCACTTCCTTAGAGAGACCTTAAATAGAAATCTCCATTTGCAACACTCTCTACAGCATTCCCGTTTTGTTTTCTTTATAGCTTTTGTAACTACCTGAAATTCATATTTTCTTATTTGCTTTCCATCCTTACCTAGAATGGAAGCTCCATAAGGACAGAGATTTCTTTGGCTTCCTAGATAGAGCAATGCCTGAAGCGCAGCCAGCACTCAGTAAATGAGGGAAGGAGGAGGGAGCGTCTGTCAGAATCCAGCAGAAACCCATCTCTACTCCCCATTGCTGAACCAAGATGCCTCTGAGGCCTGATGCCAACATCCCACTAGATAAACCAGCTATTCAGCAGGAGACTGGAAAACTATAGCCTTTGATCCTAACATACTTGCAAAGCCACCTCAATCTGACAGTGACCCACAGATATTTCTAATGGTCAGTCCCCAAACTAAGTTTCCCAAAATATAATCTCCCAGCTACTCAAATCAACACAAAGGGAAGTTTCAAACAACCCCCTCTGAATTGCTTGATTTCATTTAATAAGGACACAAAAAAGATCCCAGCCAAATTCACCCATTTTGCCTCATTTTGAAAACCTGGGAAAATGCATCTGACAAAGGAGAAACATTTCAGTGTTCAAAGGTTGTTGGGGGTGAGGGAGTGTGAGTGTTTTAACCAAAGAAAATCTGCTGATCTTTTTTCCTTAATTGGTTCTGGGAATCAACAACTGACCACAGGAGGGTAAGTGTTTGGAACAGCTTTTCCTTATTATCAAATCCTTGATTATAATGATTAAGCCTAGATTTGTGGTTCTACTAAACCTCACGAAGCAACCTCACAGAGTATGTGCACAACTGTAGCAACACTCATCAAAGGTTCACACTAGGACATCAAGTCATAAAATTAGCATCAGAGAAGGTCAACACACAGAGGGACCTTGTTGACACCACTCAGATAAGGAAACTGAGGCTCAAGAGAGTACGTGATCCGCCCTAGGTCACAATGCTAGTGTTGGACGGGGCCAGGACAAGAACCCAGGGCTGATACCCAGGCCAGTGCCGTTTTCGCTCCATCATGTTGCCACCCATAACCACAAGGAATACAGACAGCCTGGCTCTCCATGGGGTCATCTTCAAGCTCTCCCTCACAGGTCTGGCTCAAAGCCATTACTAAATCCACTCTCCCCAAAAGGGCTGAAAACTTCTCCCAAAAGGCCCTTCAAATATGTATTCAATGTCTGCTCTGCACCAACTACCCTATTAAACAGCAGGAATGCAAAGATGCATGGCTTTAAGAAACTCACTTTGATGAGGGGCAGAGATGATTACAAAGATGCAGCAATCAAGTCAGAGGTGTCCCCAGTGACTGCGGAGGAGATGGGAGGGCTTCCTGGAGGAATGTTAGCTCCTGAGCTCTGTCCAATTGGATGAGAAGCAGCAAGACAGGAAAAGAAGTGGGAAGAGTACTTCACCGAAGGCAGAACAACAAAAAACAAAGACTAAGAAGCATGAAACAATACGTCAGCAACTAAGGGCAGCTAACGGGCTGAAACACAAGGCTGAGGGAAGGTGAGGTGGCAGGGGTAGGCAGAGGGCAGAATGCTGCCAGACCATATCCTGCAGGTGCGGGGAAGCCACCAGAGCAGGCAATCTCTGTCGCATTCATGTCTTAGAAAGATCACTCTGACCGAGTATTGAGAAAGGATTTGAAAGAAGCACAGATGAAGTGTTGGCCTCTCCCACAAAAGTCAGTAGACAGTTTTGACAACAATTATCAAACTGTACTGGGTACTTTCTATCTCCCAGATACTGTTCTCAGCAGTGTCTACAGATGAACACATTTAATTTTCATACAATTTCATGAGGTAGGTACTATTATTACTTTCTTTTTACAGATGAGTAAACTGAAGTACAACGAAAGACAAGTCACCCATCCAAGGTGTCGCAATGAAGAGGACAATCTCCTAACAACTATGAATACTTCTATCTTCAAATAAGGGGATCTGGCCTGAATGGAGACTTCAGTAGAAGATACTGAGGTTGGGGTGCTGATCCATGCAGTCATCACAAGTTAATGCCCAAGCTTTTTGTCCCCAAACATCCTGCACACCACCCTGCGCTCTTACTCCAGAAAGACAACCAAGTCAACCCAGAGTAAGAATCCATGCTTCAAACACAGCATATGTCACCTCACAAAAGCTCCCTGTCTGCAATGCCTTCCTCCCTCCCCAGCCTGTCTAAGCCCAGCAGCAGTGAAAGCCGGATCCTGCTTTCCTAACAAGTGAAATGCAACAAGCCTCTGACAAGGGCCCACAGCAACTCTTGGCATGCACGTTCATGTGGCAAGAATTAGATGTTAGCCTTCCAAAGATCTGGCACAAATACCTGCTCAACTGACTAAAGCCTACCCGAGGCCTTTTCTAGGCCTATGGAAAAGAACTGCAGTCAGGGATAATGGACACAGAGATTTAAAAAAAAAAAAAAAAAGATAGCCTCTAGGCCTATTTTTCAAGCTCTTACAAGGATCACAGGACTTGGATGTCAAGAATCAGGAATGTGCAGTCCATATCTTCATTCCCCTTTAATACATGCCTTTACCTCTCTAGACTTTAGCTTTTTAGATGAAAATGACAAATGATTAGATTTGTACAATGTCTAGGCCTCCATCCAACGCTGACTAAAAAACTGAAAATCTAGCAATATTTTGTAAAGTACATATCCTTTGGTCCAGCAATTATGCTTCTTGAAATTTATCTTAAAGAAACATTTGCACAGGTATACAAAGTAATATATACAAGAACTTTTAATACAGCATGGCTCATAATTGCAAAGAATTAGAAACTATTTAAATATTCAGTAGCAGGAGAATGGTTAAAAAATAAGTAATGGTGGTATATCCAATACAATAGAATACTACAGCACTCATAGCAATGCTATAATCCTTCTATATATATGGATATGGAAGATGTCCAAGGTATGGTGTTAAGTAAAAAGAACAAGCAGCAAAGCAATTTATATAATGGGAATCTTATTTTTGTTTTAATAACAACAAATATATGGCGATGTATGACAAGGCAAAAAATTCATAAGAATACATCCTAAAAACAAAGGGAATTTTAAATGTCTTCACCACAAATAATAAATATGTGAGGTGATGGGTATGTTAAGTAGACTGATTTAATCATTCCACAATGTATACATGTATCAAAACATTACATTGTACCACATATATGTATGCAATTATTTGTCAATCAAAAATAAAATTAAAATCTTAATATAATCAAATTGTTAAGGGATAGTATCGATTCAAGGAAATCATGTGAGTCTTCTTTCTTTTTCGTTCTTTGAATTATTTTAAGCATCCAAAACATACCACTTTTAAAATAGGATAAATATAAGACAACACCATAGCCCAAGGCCATTTGCACTAATAGCATGGGCCTCAGAGGCATTTATCCAACAACTTCCAGTTCAAGTCAAGCAGTCAAAGCCCGTATCACATCCTGAGAGGTTTGAAGCCACTTTCTGGCCCTCACAACTGCTCATTTGATTCAGGCGCCTGGTTCCCACCACAAGCCAGTGGAGAGCCCTCCTGATTATCCCTTCCCAAAAGTGGGGGTGGACTGCGGAAAGAGAGGTGACTAGGGTGGCCAGATGGACAGAGTCCTCTCAATCCAGCCACACAATCAAGGAATCATTCTAGAACATGCTGTAATTAGGTGTAACACCTCCTTCCACCGCCACCACATGGCAAATCCATTCCGTGGGGTTTTTAGAAACAAAAACACCAAAACCTTCCAACTGAGTCAACTTCCCTAAAATCTAAACATTATAGTCTAGAACAAAATAATGAGGGAAAAATTTTAAATATTACATCTTATTTTAGGAGTCCAAGGTATTTTACACTATATGCTCGCTCTCTCTCGCTCTCTCTCTCTCTCTCTATTAGATCTTCTAAAATACCACATGTAATAGTAAATTACCATTCCTGTCCACCAAATTATACCCAAGAGAAAGTTAATGGACATCCAGAAGTTTCTCCTATGCATTTATAAAGCTCTGGCCCATGGTCTCATCACCCCTCATAACTATCTTATGAAGTAGAGGCCAGACATTTCTAGCCCTGTGTTCCGGGTAGAGTCCTAAAATAGGTGAACTTGCTCTAGACTTCAGTAAGCACAGTAAGAAGCCTGCAGCATTTACTGGATCCTCACCCAAAAAGAACAAAACACCTCATTCCATGGCAGAGCAAGACCGTGTTTGGGATCTGTCATCATCGCAAAGAAATGTTTACACTGCTATTTCTGATACTCTTGTGTAAATCTCAGTAATGGCTTACCCCTAAAATCTCAAGTCTGTGGTAAAGGGTCCATTTTAAGAAAATCCCAAGTACCTACTTGTTACAGTACAGAAGATGCAAAATTCTGGCAAAGGGGTAAATGTACTGGAAGCCTGTGAGGTAGAGTCAAAGTGCTCCCTTTCTGCTGGGAACCCCAGGAAAAGGGAATTGCGGGTTGTGGAAGCAGGCTCATTTTGCTGTTTTACTACACTGAAAGCATGACTCAATCTTTTGTCAACTCTCACAAAGTTTCATTACGCAAATGGTTTGTTTTTCTCCAAGACTTGAGCTACTTTTTAAAAAGACACACAGGCAATGAGTTTTAAGTTACTCTAGAATAATAAATATTCTCCAAGTATTTGGTCTTTGAAAGCATCCTCTACTTCAGCACAGGATGATGAAACTAAAATTCACAGTATAGAACAGACGTAAGTATGAATTCACATTACTCAGAAAACTAGAACCCACAGGGTTACCAGGGTCGCTGCTGGTACATTTTTATAAATTTAATGATCACATTCATCTAGACAAAACCAAAAATAAGCAAACTCTTCCCACCCATAATACATCTGGTTGTCCAACTTCCTCCCAAGCCAATGCCTACATAGAAAACTTGCCAGGTTTTAGTGAGCATCTTAAAAGTTGAACACAAGGGCATGCCACAATCAATGAAAGTATGTCTACAGAAAGGAGGACAATGCTTTGTATTTGGCGTCCCACAAATTTGTGAAGCACAGCGCTTTGGATAGCTCAGCACAACACAAGGTGGCAGAGCAGAAAGGGCACCAGATGAGAAGGGAGAGGCTCCCAGCGGTGAAAACTTTAATCACGTCATCTCCCAGAGTATCCCACAGGTACTCCCTCTTCTCCTCCGGCCTACACCACTACAACAGGCCCCTGACTGGTCTCCCTGACTCTATTCTCTCCTCTGCCCCAAAATGATCTTTCTAAAAACAAAGACCTTACCATACTTTACCTCTGCTTAGACACCTTCCCTGAGGCTCCTCTGCCTACAAGACAGAGTTCATCTCCTTAGCTGCCATGGCATTCTGCAGAGGCTCTTCACACCATCATGCCTCCTTGCTCCCAGGCAGGCAGTACAGTGTAAATGCACACATGTGGCAGGAGTTTCATGCTTGCTCCACAACTAAACTTGACCAAGTTTCTTAAGCCCTTTAAATAAGTTTTTTAAGACTCAGTTTCTGCATTTGCCAAGCTGAAATCATAACGGCTACAGTGAGCTGTTATTTCATTTGAAAGAAATTATTTATGTAGAGCACTTCATACAATGCTTAAAACTCAGTTAACTCTCATAAGCAGTGACAGTTATAATTATTATTAATACATCACAGAAACTCTCAAATGTTTCTTAATTGAAAAGACTCTAATCTCTACTAACCCATTATAATTATTATTAATATGTCACAGATACTCACTAAAAGTTTCTTAACCAGAGACTCTAATCTCCACTAACCTTAGACAAACGACAACTTCCCTAGGTCTCAGTTTTCTCACATTTAAGTATCAGAGGTGAGGAGAGGTATGGGGTGAGGGCTGGGGGACTAACACAGAAAACAATTAAATGCTAAACTGTGTGATAGTCACAGGGTAACTGAGAAATGAGAAGTGTTTCCCTAACTTGAGAAATGTATAGATCAGCACTATAAAGG
Source organism: Sapajus apella (assembly GCF_009761245.1). Classification (NCBI taxonomy): domain Eukaryota; kingdom Metazoa; phylum Chordata; class Mammalia; order Primates; family Cebidae; genus Sapajus; species Sapajus apella. The sequence goes on along the minus strand of NW_022436981.1, from coordinate 11,320,447 downwards.
GGGAAATATTCCTTTGGATGCCCCTTCTCCTAAGCATTGACTTAAATTACATTTATTACAATGTTATTGAAGTATGTCCAAACATAAAACTAGGTTATGTCTTTTCTATGCTTTAGCTCTCACAAAATTGTAAGGTAAACACTTTTTAAATTGGATAAAAACACACAAAAGAAAGCTCAACATTAATTTAACATGACAGATAACAATGATGCAATTTTGCAGATACTGTATGGCTGTGTGCAATGTATTAAATATAACAGTAACATGGAGCAGGTAGCCTGAATTCACATTCTGCTTGCTGACACCACTGTGGATTGAGACCCCTTCAGCTGCCCAACACTTTTGTCTAACAAATTGCCACGAAAACCTTTGTTCATATAAACTTCAGCCATCTTCTGACACCAACTAATCATTTCTGTAATAAGTTCACATCTGTTCTTCCCCCATTAGCTAGAGATAATTAAAGAGTTGCTCAAACACAGTCAATAAAGTCTTTGGGCACTGCTCATTTATAAGGTCATCAAGATGTCACAAAATCTGTGATTTTTTAAAAAAAGTATTATTGAAAAGAACATTAAAAATATAATTCTGGTTTTAAAAAATAACTTACAAACTCCTGGAAAAATGTCTTCAAACTCCAGTTTAAGAAACAGTATTTTAGCCAGGCATGATGGGTCTTGCCTGTAATCCCACAATTTAAGGAGACCAAGGTGGGTGGATCACTTGAGGTCAGGAGTTCGAGACCAGCCTGGCCAACACAGTAAAACCCCGTCTCTACTAAAAATACAAACATTAGCTGGGCATGGTGGTAGGCGCCTGTAATCCCAGCTATTCAAGCGGCTAAGGCAGGAGCATTTCTTGAACCCAGGAGGTAGATGTTGCAGTGAGCCGAGATGGTACCACTGCACTCAAGCCTGGAAAACAGGGAGACTCTGTCTCAAAAAAAAAAAAAAGAAGAAAGAAAAGTAGAGAAAAAGAGAGAGGAAGGAAGGAAGGACGGAAGGGAGGGAGAGGCATTATTTTAAAATAAACAGATTTTGTAACGGTATCCAGAAAGATGTTAAGACATCTCAGGTCTAACTCTGTGCTGACACTTTAAGTGCTTTACACATATTCTTTAATAACTATAACCCTATAAGATAGGTACTACTCTAACATCTGAGGAAACAGAGGCTTGAAGAGAGTCTCCAAGTGATGGGGCAGCATTTTGAACTATCTGAATCCAGCACCTCTGCTCTCTGACCTTTCAAGACAAGCCCTAAAGAGCCTCGGCAGAAGACAACCAACAATGGACAATATAAATCCAGATGAAACCAACCAGATGGGAGTGAGGGGGTAAGAGAGAAAAGATGGCATTGTGAAAAAAGAAATGGCAGGACTTGGCAACAAAATGGAGAGGAGAAGGAAGGATCTGAGGTAAGTCTTTGGACCTTTGAGAGGGAAAGAATGGCTGCCCTGCTCCCTAGAAATGGAACTTCTGGGAAGAGCAGTCAGTTTGGAATATGACACCTAAATTGAAACATAGTTGGTTTAAGGCAAAAGGGACTTTACCACCAGTGGAGATGGATATTCCCTTAACAGATCACAGCTGGAGATATTAAACTTGAAGTCATATTCATAGAAAATATGTTTATAGTGCATGAAGATTCTTTCAAAGATAAAGCAATCAGAGGTGTCCAGTACAGAAGACATAGAAAACAAAAACTGGCAAGACAAGGACACTGGATTCTGAAAGAAGACCTTGTGTCAACAATAGTTTCAATAGATTGATGCACAAAAGTCTGACCATAGGAAGGGAAATTATGATGGCTAAGAAACATGGGCCACCTACCCATCTTAGGACTCATTCATGCATCTTTGTGCCCACTATGTGTCCATTCATGAAGATCTCTGCCCTCATGGAGCTAATGTTTTAGTCAGGTAGAGAGACAAAGAAAAAGAAGGCAAGTATATGGTCTGGAGTTAGGTGATGATATGTGCTCTAAAGGACAGGAAAAAGTAAAGCAGAACATGAGAAAGAATGATGTAGGGGGGCAGGTATTTGAGATAATGCCATCTGTCAATCAACAAAAGATCAACTGAACTCTAAGAAGAGATGGCAAGGTAAAACTCAATTTTTCAAAGCTACGAAGCCTTCAGTATATTCATTCAAAATACGTACTGCCTGCTACTACATGAAGCACTATATTGGTGCTGGAGATTACAGGAAAACACACATATTTGAAGGCATCTGAGAATTGGTGCCCACTGAGGAGAAAAATCAATGGCATGTGAAAGGCTGAGGAAGTACAGAGGGGAAGCCAAGGTTCCTGCAGGGCAGGTAAGACAAAAGTGTGCCCCTGTGAATGAGCTTTTCTTCTGAAGTTGCTTCTAATTTGAAAATTCTGACTATATTAGAAAAGGATAGATGCTGGAGCAGTGATATGCTTAAGGGAAGAGAAAGGAGCACAGGGAGGAAGATTTTTATAAGGTTCAGCAACATTTATTCAACAGATAAATAATGGTTTATTGAGCAACATAAATAACTGTTTATTGGCACCTACTGGCTGCGACAAGGCTGAGATTCTGTGCTCAACAAAGGTAAGCAATAACACACAGACATCTCAAGAAGGTTACAGTGAGGCTACCTGTGTTAGCACAGAGCCAAAAAGGATAAAACTCTGGGTAGTGGAGGAGGAGTAGGTGGATGCAAAAGGGACGGGGTATCACCCAACTGGAACCACGCTGAAGATGAGGGTTCTGATGCAAAAGGTTAAAAGACTAGGAAAGTAGCCATCAAGTCCACAACTTAGGAGTAGTTTAACCGTGGTGTCCTTTCCACCCCACACTAACCACATCTGGATTAAAATCATCTGCTTCTTCACAAAGCTGTGAATCATGCCTCCTTTAATCTCTATATTCCCAGTAACTTGCAAATAATGGAGGCTCAACAAATGCTTGGCTAAAGCCAAGTTATAATGACATGAGTAAAATAGGAGAGACTAGGCTGGGCGTGGCAGCTCATGCCTATAATTCCAGCACTTTGGAAGGCTGAGATGGGCAGATCACCTTAGGTCAGGAGTTCAAGACCACCCTGACCAACATGGAAAAACCCCATCTCTACTAAAAAATACAGAATTAGCCAGGCATGGTGGCACATGCCTGTAATCCCAGCCACTCAGGAGGCTGAGGCAGGAGAATCGCCTGAACCTGGGAGGCGGACGTTGCAGTGAGTTGAGATCGTGCCACTGTACTCTAGGCTGGGCAACAAGAGCGAGACTCCATCTCAAAAAAAGAAAAAATAGGAGTGACTAAATAAATTAAGGTTTGATGGGTATGAGAAGCAAGACAGAAGATTCCTGCTAGGTGTCCAAAGAACATCTGGATGAACAGGACCCACCAACAACTGCATCTAACTTGCTGGATAACCCTGAGAAAGTCACCTCAATTCTGAATCTCAATTTGTGAAATGAGGATATTGGCTCAAACCAGAGGTTGCAGGCCTTTCAGTGGAAAGAAGGTGGCTGTTAATTACATGAAAGCCTGGAGAGAGTGCGTATCTTTGCTGTCTGGGTAATGGGTACGAGCTTCCCCTTTAAGCTGCGCTTCCAAACAAATTATAGAGAGAACATACAGCTGGTATGGCCACCAAAATAAGGACCTTTGAGGCTTATCAACAAAAGAGACCTGCTTTGATGTGGCACATAAGGAGACAGGGGTTTGGGGCAGGAGAAGCAGAGAGCAGTGGTAATAAGTTATACAGATCTGAGAGGTGAGACAACAGATAGCCCAAGGAAAGACTGGATGGAACAGATACATTTGTTTTCAAGGTGGTTCTCATGTGTGTCATGTACACACCCAGGCACCAAGACACACAATAAGTCAGGGAGAAATAGATTTTACACAACCTAAAAACTTTAATACTAATTTAAGAGCTGTTAGGGCAATAATAATCCATTAGCAAGATCACTTGTAACCTTTGGAAAGCTTGTTTATTTACCATATTTACAGAGTGCCACAGACTATATTTTGAGCTTCTGACAAGTTTCCATTTAGGATCACAGAAATACCTGACATTTTGGCTTGGCATGGGAAATTATGTAATTTCCCATGCCAAACTGAATTCTCCAACATTACAGGAAAACCCAGAAACCCTGCAGAAGGGAGTGAAAAGCCAATCCAGTCAAAGGAAATCTTCCAGTTCTACAAAAGAAAACAAACAAACAAACAAATACCACAAAGAGCAATGAATCATTTCTACTGAATAACTTTTCACTCAATCTTTAATAACGTCATTCTGAAGCCCTGAAAATTAAATTACATATTCTATATTTCTGGTGATATCACTGCCTAAAATTATACAACTTAAAGCAGTGAATGAGCTGATGACTGTTAAGTGAAATCTTTAAGGACATGAAAGGCCAGAAAAAAAGCATGTGCTTGAAAATGCCTTCAAAATAATAAAAGCCTGAGGGAACTGGATAGCTTTGCTGCTTCTAAGCTAAATAAAGCTTGGGGGGCTTTACAAAGGTTCCAGTGAGGATAATCTCTATGATTACACAGAGCAAACATCCAATCAATTCCACATGAACCAAGGAAGTTAATCCAAGAAGAACACCACTTAAAATATTGAGGAAAAACACACAGTACTGATTGTTTAAACGCTCCATCAGCGTTGGAGAACGTATCAGGTCATTCTGACAAGCCAGAACACTTGACTAGTGTTTCTGTGACAATGGTTTGGCTTGTGTTAACTAAAGGACAAGCAAGATATTTGAGTCCAACGCTCAGGCCTTAAACAGGTCTGATCCCGGACTCCCCAGCAGTCTCCCTACTTCCTGCACACCTTTGGATTATTACACACTTACTTCCTGTACACACCTGGGTTTGGGATACCTTTTCCCTGAAAAATTACTCCAGCTAAGTTCCCAAGGCAAGCTCAAAGGACTCTCCCTACTCTCGGCGGCAGTGTAGTGGTTACTTTAGGTAAAAGACTCTGAAAAGATAACGCATCACTACAAGGACAGAAGTAAGCAGGGCGACTGTGGCCGCTCCGGGAAAGGCGGCTGCAAGGCTGGCCCGCGGGCAGAGCCTCTGCTGACGTTCACCGCGGCTCCCACCACGCAACAGGTCCACGCAGGCAGGGCCCGGGCGGCTGGCGTCTGGGCACCTGCCCCCAGCGCTCCAGGCCCAGCTCTCCCCTGCCCCCATCCCGCGGCCACCCCGTAGCCACGGCAGGCCGGCCGGCCAAGCCCACCCGCGATAAAGCCTGGAGCACATTCCTCCCAAGATGCCGAGATAGTGCGGCCCGCTTGCGCGCTGCCCAGGTCACAAGGTCCTCCTCGACAAGCCTCGGTCAAAGGAGAGACGCGCCCGGCTCTTGGTAGGGCCCTAGGGAGTGGAGTGGGGTGGAATGCGGTGCTTTGTAGCCTCCAACAGAAAACAGCCCGTGTCGCCTGACTTCTCACCTGCCCGGGCACAAGTGGCAGGTGTCAGTACCTAGACATGGATCTAAGTTACTTAACAGTCCAGAACGTTTCTCCAACAGCACGAGCTCTAGTGACTACGGGAAAAATATCCGGTCACTTTGAATAAAATGAAAAATAACTTTACTGGGGAAGGATGCAGGTAAAGAGACACTAGGGGAGGCCAGGCACGGTGGCTCACGCCTATAATCCCAACACTTTGGGAGGCCGCGGCGGGCGGATCACGAGGTCAGGAGTTCGAGACCAGCCTGACCAATATGGTGAAACTCCGTCTCTACTAAAAATACAAAAATTAGCTGGGCATGGTGGCGCGCGCTTGTAATCCCAGCTACTCAGGAGGCCGAGGCAGGAGAATCGCTTGAACTCGAGTTGCGGAGACTGCAGTGAGCCGAGATCGCGCCGCTACACTCCAGCCTGCGCGACAGAGCGAGACTCCGTCTCAAAAAAAAAGGAGACACCGGGAGAAAGAAGCAGGTGAATGCGTAAAACAAGTAAGGTTCCCTCCCGCCAGACCCGGAGGTGGAAGAGGCAACGAGAGGCGGGGAGCGGAAGGGACAGCAGAGGAGCCGGCAGAGCGCGCAGGTGAGGCCGGACCCTCACTCACCTCGGGCAGCTCGCGGAGCTGGTTGGCGTCCAGCAGCAGCTCCTCCAGGCTCCGGGCATAGCGGTAGATCTCCTCGGGGACGTAGACCAGCGAGCAGTGGCGCTTGTCGATGGTCTCCACATGACGGTTGCACCGCCACAGGGGGATGCAGTGGAACATCGCCGCCCCCGCCGCCGCCGAGCCGGGTCCCGAGCGGCGGCAACCCGGGCTCTAAGCCCGCTCTGCCCGGCGGCTCCGCTCAGCCCGCTGTCCTCTCCGCGCTCGTTGTTGGTTCCCTGGCTCGCTCTCACCTCGCGCAGAGCTTCGCGGTCGAAAGCGCTCCAAGGAACCTCGGGCGGGAGCCCCTACCCCGTCCCAGCACTCCCGCCCGCCAGCCAGTGCGTCCCCTCCCACCCTCCAGTCTCCGCCACCGCCACCGCCGGCGCCGCCGCGGGGAGCTTCCTACTCCTAGCCGCCGCGCAAACTGAGCATGCGCGCCAGTGGTGCGCGCCGAGGGTGTTTCCCGGCCCGAGGGATGCTCCTCTCCGGGTTTTCCCGGCGACCTCGATCCGGAGAGGGTCGAGGGACCTGCGGGCCGGCTGCCCGGGGTCCGCTTACTCCTGTGGGGACGGGGGCTCTTCGGGCCCTTTGAGGAAGGCAGGCTGTGAAAGGGCTTGGGGCAAGGACGAGGCGGAGTAGAGGCGGCCTGAGCAGAGCAGAACAACTTTTGATTTTTAGTTTTATTTAACTCGCACTCCCCTCCTTGCTCCCCTTCCCCAAAACAACTTTCTCTTCCGGGGTCAGGCAGGACCGCCCCGAAGCGTACCTTGCGCGCCGTGGGCGCCAGGCGCTACGGGATTCCGTGTAGTTTTGAGGTGTTTGCGCCGCCCTCGCTGCTGCTTTCGTGGCTGCCCCTGTGCCCGCTGCTCACGGCTGCCCCAGAAGTGTGAGCGGGCCGCGCCCGGCCCCTGCGGCGCCCTCTGGTCCTTGGGCACCGCCTGCAGGCTTTGTAACCTGGGAGCACACCTTCGGTCGTCACGGTTTATGCAGTGAGAGACAGTAAATCCTCCCCGTAACACCAAAGGCATAGGAGTCTCAGAGTCTGCGAGATTCTCACAGATGTGGATGCACCCCGCCAGCAGCCCAGCTGCAGAAATAAGCCGGCAGATGCGAGCTTCTGAGCCGGATGCAGCTCTTCCCAGACGTCGGCCCCTGACAACTACCCGGGGGTGCGGAGGGAGGAGCGAGGAAAGAGGGGCAGATCGAGGCTGTCAGGTGAGCATCCTCCATACAACTCCTGCTTTTCTGCTGCAACCCCTGTCCCGTCCAGCCCGGATGACCCAAGAGGCTCGCTATTGGGTTATCACGACCATTGCCTCGCGCCGATTCGTTTCCCGCGGACCACTTCGCCTGTAACTGTTTACAACACAACCCTCATCACCCAATAACCAAATTTTCTCCTTTCACGAAGGGTTGCTCAGGTCAAGGTCAATCACAATGATGAATTATTTCCTCGGGGCCTCCTCTGACTCCCCACTTGGCCGCCCCTTCGTCCCACACTTTCCGTTTCAAGCGTACTCAAACTTCAGGTTCCACCTGTGGCCTCTGCCACGCTGCCACGCTGCCACGCTGGCTCCCCCACCCTCACTCCCGCCTTCCAGCTGCAACAGCTAAAATCTGGAGCCACGGAGTTCACTTTTCTATAGAAGACAAAGCTGAGCATGCTCAGTAGTCAAGGCAAAGTTTGGTCCAAAACTAGTTTTTGCATTAGACTCTCTATTAGCTCCAGACTCTCCTGTCCCATTGTAACTGAGCACAGGAGGGTTTCCCCGGTGAAATGGAGAAGAGGACACTTGGTCTTTTCAATTCTACTAGGAGGGCTCCTTTCTTCCCAGTCAGTAAGGAAGGGTCTGACTTTTCATTTCTACCCCAGCGTTATCACCTTAACTCTCATTCCTGTCAATCCCTAAACTCCTGTTGCCCTATCCACTTCACCCTCTGTTTTATTTGTCCTGATTTGATTCCTGCATTCTCACAGAGGGCTACCTGGACTTTGAACCTCCACCCGCCTTTTTACATTTCAGAAACATGATGCTCATTTCTGCCACCCTTCCTAGAAAACTATGGTTCCTGACAGAGACGTGTGGAAAGGTAAGCAAGTTCCTGTCTTCAAGTTTCCCAACTGCTTTAAAAAAAAAAAATTTCTTTTTTAACGCTGGCTCCCTTCATTTAATCTAATGTAGATTTCCAGAGATTATCACACTAGATTATTTTAACGAACACCAAATATATTTTAAAGATGTGTCCAGTCTTTAAAAAATTCAAACCTCCGCCGGGTGTAGTGGCTCAGGCATGCAATCCCAGCCAGCACTTTGGGAGGCTGAGGCCAGTGGCTCACCTGAGGTCAGGAGTTTGAGACCAGCCTGGCCAACATGGTGAAACCCTGTCTCTACCAAAAATATGTAAATTAGCTGGGCGTGGTGGCAGGTGCCTGTAATCCCAGCTACTGGGAAAGCTGAGGCATGAAAATTGCTTGAACCCAGGAGGCAGATGTTGCAGCGAGCCAAGATCCCACCAATGCACTCCATCCTGTGCGACAAGAGCGAAACTTTGTCAAAAAAAATACAAACCTCAATAAGCATTTTTTGTGTGCCTCTCCACGGTGCTTCAGCTTCTCTGTGTTATTATTTTTGTATCACCTTAATCCAAAAGAGATTGTGACTTCTTAAGCAATAGGTACTGTCTCACTTGCTTTGTAGGTCTGGGAAACTGCCACAATGCCATATGCACAGTCAATGACCAGCAGTTTTTGTTGAATTAATTCTATGGGTAGTCAGTGGGAGAATTCTTGACATCCCTTGTTTCCAAGGATTTGCTAAGAATTTGAAACAGTGTAGTAAGAGAGAAAAAATGGAACAACTTGTCAACTACAGAATAGGGAAGCAATTAACTTGTTATTCACCTGAAGAATTTTAGGGTTTCCTGCCTGATATAATATCTAGTTTCCTCCACCACATACAAATGAGTTTGACTCAATTTAAACAAAGTTTATAAAGACCACCTAAATCAATTTATTCTAAGAATAATGTAATTATTTTATTCATTTATACTTTGAGCCGTGTTTTCACAGCCTTTGGTGTAAAGAGATTTGTGTTTGAACTCTTGTTATGCCACTAGCTTTGTAGAAATTGACAGTTTACTTAACTTTTATAAACCTCAGTTTTATCATCTCTCAAATGAGGATAATGGCTTGTGGGATTGTTGTCTGGATTAAATGAAATAATATATGTTAAGTTCTTAGTAGAGTATCAGACACACATTATTTTAATCAATAAATATTCATTATGCACTTTATTAGCTAGCCTCCAGGAAGTTGGGGGCAACATCCACCATCTCCTGGTTGATCTGTGTAACCAACTTTCTCTCTCTCGGATCACTCACTTTGGGAAAGCCAGCTGCCATGTTGAGCAAATCTAGAGAGCCACATGGCAAAGAATTGCAGACTGCTGACAACAACTAGCAAGAGACTGACAATTCTTGCCAGTAGTCATGTGAGTGAGCCATCTTAAAAGCCAATTATCCAGTCCTTGTCAAGCCTTCAAGTGACTGCAGCACCAGCTGATAGCTTGACTAAAACCTCATGCTAGCCTCTGACCCAGGACCACTCAGCTAAGCTGCTCCCCACTCTTGACCCTTAGAAACTCTGTGAGACAGTAAATGTTTGTTGCTTTAAGCTGCTAAGATTTGAAGTAATTTATTATACTGCAACAGATAACTAATAAATGTACATACCTTGCACCAGACATTGTGCTAGATGCTAGAAATGTGTAAGAAAAAACAAGATAGGTCTTAGCCTCATGAAGCTTACTCTCTAAAGTTAGGAGAATGATAAATACTTAGTGGTTTGTTGTTGTTTTATCATTATTTTTTGAGCATGATATTATTAATTTTCTTTAAGTAAAAGTCCAAAGTGGTAGCTCATAAGATAGGGTGAAAATGGGAATTCAGAGGTTTGGGCATGTGAATTTTAATGTAAGATACCACCACCTAACCACTAGAATGACTTAAAATTTCTTTTAAAAAGGCAATCCCAAATGTCACTGAAGATATAAAGCAACTCAGCCTGGCAGAGTGACTCACACCTATGATTCCAGCACTTTGGGAGGCTGAGGCAGAATGGGGTGGGGAGATCACTTGAGGCCAGGAGTTCAAGACCAGCTTGGGCAACATAGGGAGACCCCCATCTCTACAAAAAAAACAAAAAATTAGCCTGGTGAAGTGGCCTGTGTCTGTAGTCCAGCTACTCAGAAGGCTGAGGGCGAAGGATCACTTGAGTCTCATAGTTAGTTTGAGGCTGCAGTAAGCTGTGATCATGTTGTTTTGGTTACTACAGCTTTGTAAGATATTTTAAAGGTCAGTAGTGTGATTCCTCTAGCTTGGCTTGCTTGCTTGTTTGTTTGTTTCTTTTGCTCAGTATTGGTTTGGCTAGTTGGAGTCTTTTGCGGTTCCATACAAATTTTAGGATTTCTTTTTGTACTTCTTGAAGAATATCATGGGCATTTTGGAAGTGGTAGCATTAAATCTGTAGTTTGCTTTGGGTAGTATTGTCATTGTAACAGTATTAATTCTTGTAATCCATGAGCTTGAGATGTCTTTCTATTTGTTTGTATCTTCATTAATTTCATTCTTCACTGTTTTGTAGTTTTCTTTCAAAAGTCTCCTTGATTATATTTATTCCTAGGTATTTCATTTTTTGTAGCTACTACAAATGGGATTGCCTTCTTGATTTTATTTTCGGTAGTTCATTGTTCAGATATGGAAATGCTGCTGTTTTTTAATATTGATTTCATATCCTGCAACTTTACTGAATTTGTTTTATTCTGTTTTTTGATAGAGTCTACATGTTTTTCTATACATAAGATCATAGAATTTGCATATGAGGACAAATTGATTTCCTGCTTTCCAATTTATATGCCTTTTATTTCTTTCTCTTGACCAATTGTTCTAAGACTTCTAGAGGTATGTTGAATAAGAGTGGCGAAAGTGGACATACTTGTCTTCTTCCAGTTCTAAGAAGAAAATCTTTTAGCCTTTCCCCATTCATTATGATGTTAGCTGTGATTTTGTCATATGTGGCCTTTATTAGTTTGAGATATGTTCTTTCTTTACCTAGTTGATTGAAAATTTTTATTGTAAACAGATGTAAAATTTTTATCAAGTGCTTTTTCGGCATCTATTGAGATGATCATGTGGTTTTTAGTAGTCCTTCATTCTATTGATGTTATGTATGACATTTAATGATTTCCATATATTAAACCATCCTTGTATTCCTGAGATAAATCACACTTGATCATGGTGTATTATCTTTTTGATGTGTTCTTAGATTGGATTTGCTAGTATTTTGTTGAGGATTTTTGTGTCTATGTTTATTAGAAATATTGACCTATAGTGTCCTTTTTTTGTTGTGTCCTTGTCTGTTTTTGGCAGCAGGGTTATGCTGGCATCATACGATGAGTTAGGAAAAATTTTCTCTGTTTCATTTTGTGAAATAGTTTGACAAGAATTGATACTAATTCTTCTTTAAAGATTCAGTAGAAGTCAGCAATGAGGCCATTCAGTCCTTGACCTTTCTTTTTTGGGAGATTTTCCATTACTTACTAAATCTTGTTACTTGTTGCTGGCCTGTTTGAGTTTTCTATTTTTTCTTGCCAGAATTTTGGTAGATTGTTTATGTCCAGAAAATTTTCTATTTCTTTGGGTTTTTAAAATTTATTGTCATGTATTTGTTCATAGTAGTCTCTAATAACCCTTTGTATTTCTGTGGTATCCATTGTGACATCTCCTTTTTCATTTCTGATTTTATTTATTTGGATCATCTCTCTTTTTCATTAATTTAGCTAATAGTTGGTTGATTTTGTTTATCTGCTCCAAAAAAAACCCAACTTTTTGTTTCATTGGTTTTTGTACTTCTTTTTGTCTCAATTTTATTAATTTCTGCTCTGATCTTTATTATTTCTTTCCTTCTAATAATTTAGCGTTTGGTTTCTTCTCTCTTTTCTAGGTCCTTGAGAGGTAACTTTAGGTTGTTTATTTGAAATCTTTGTAGTTTTTTATGTAGGCATTTATTGCTATAAACTTGCCCCTAATACTGCTTTTGCTATGTCCGCTAGATTTGATATATTGTGTTTTAATTTTTATTTATTTCAAGGAATGTTTCAATTTCATCTTTTATTTTTGTTCTCCATCCATTGGTCACTCAGAAGCCTATTATTTAATTTCCATGTATTTGTATAGTTTCGAATGTTCATCTTGTTATTGATTTCTGGTTTTATTCTATTGTGGTCTGAGAAAATAGTAGGTATGATTTCAGCTTTTAAAAATTTGTTGAGATTTCTTTTGTGTTCTAATATATAGTCAGTCCTAAAGAGTGTTCCATGTGCTGATGAAAAAGATATGTATTTACCAGCTGTTGAGTAAAATGTTCTGTAAATGTCTATTAGGTCCATTTGGTCTACGGTGCAGTTTATGTCTAATATTTCTTTCTTTATTTTCTGTCTAGACAAGCTATCCAATGCTGAGAGTGGGGTGTTGAAGTTCTTAACTGTTATTGGAGTCTCTCTCTCCCTTTAGATCTGATAATATTTGCTTTATATATCTGAGTACTCCAGTTTGGAGCACATATACATTTACAATTATTATATTCTCTTGCCAAATCAATCCCTTTATTATTATGTAATGTCCTTCTTTGTCGCTTTGTACAGCTTTTGACTTGAAGTCTGTTTTGTCTAAATATAGCTACTCCTGCTTGCCTTTAGTTTCTGCTTTTATGGAATACATTTTATTTAAGCCCCTCACTTTCAATGTGTTTGTCCTTAAAGATTAGGTGAGTTTCTTTTAGGCAGCATATAGTTGATTCTTATTTTGTTATTATTATTCAGCCAGTCCATATCTTTTAAATGAGGAATTTAATCCATTTATATTTAAGGTTGTTATTGATAGGTGAGGACTTACTGTTGTCATTTTACTGATTGTTTTTTAGTTTTTTTGTATATTTTTTGTTCCTTACTTCTTCTCTTATTGTTTATTTTTACTGTTGGGTAGTTTTCTGTACTGACAAGTTTTGATTTCTTCCCTTTCTCCTTTGCGTATCTGCTCTGTCAGTGTGTTTTATAGTTTCTCATGTTTTCATGGTGGTGGTTATTGTTCTTTTCATTTCCAGATGTAAGACTCCGTTGGGTATTTATTACAAAATTGGTCTAATGGTGGCGATTTCCCTTCGTTTTCACTTGTCTGTGAAAGATTTTATTTTCTTATTTTACGATGAATGGCTTAGCTGGGTATAATGTTTGTGGCTGCCAAGTATTTTTCTTTCACTACTTTGAATATATCATCCTTTTCTCTCGTGGACTATAAGGTTTCTGCTGAAAAATCTAATGGAGATTCCCATATATTTGACTGAAAACTTTTCTCTTGTTGCCTTTAAAATTCTTTCTTTGTCTTTCACTTTTGACAATTTTACTACAGTTCTGCCTCAGAGAGGATATGTTCAGGTTTAATCCATTTGGGGTTCATTGTAGAAGTGTTCCTATTTCTCCACATCCTCTCCAGCATCTGTTGTCTCCAGATTTTTTAGTGATTGCCATTTGAACTGGAGTGAGATGGTATCTCAATGTGGTTTTGATTTTCATTTCTCTAATGACCAGTGATGATGAGCATTTTTTTATATGTATGTTGGCCTCATATATGTCTTCTTTTGAAAAGTGTCTGTTAATCTCCTTCACCCACTTTTAAATGGGTTTGTTTGTTTTTTTCTTGTAAATCTGCTTTAGTTCTTTGTAAATTCTGGTTATTAGCCCTTTGTCAGATGGGTAGATTGCAAAAATTTTTTCCCATTGTATTGGTTGCTGGTTCACTTTGATGATTGTTTCTTTTGCTGTGCAGAAGCTCTTAAGTTTACTTAGATCCCATTTGTCTATTTTGGCTTTTGTTGCCATTGCTTTTAGTGTTTTATTCATGAAGTCCTCCTTGACTGTGCCTATGTCCTGAATGGTGTTGCCTAGGTTTTCTTCTAGGGTTTTTATGTTGTTAGTTCTTACATTTAAATCTTTAATCCATCTGGAGTTAATTTTTGTATAAGGTGTAAGGAAGGAGTCCAGTTTCAGCTTTCTGCATATGGCTAGCCAGTTTTCCCAACTCGACCTTTCTCTCTGGCTGCCCTTAGGATTTTCTCCTTCATTTCAACCATGGTGAATCTGATGATTATGTGCCTTGGGATTGCTCTTCTTGAGGAGTATCTTTGTGGTGTTCTCTGTATTTCCTGGATTTGAATGTTGGCCTTCCTTGTTGAGGAAGTTCTCCTGGATAATATCCTGAAGAGTGTTTTCCAGCTTGGAATCATTCTCCCTGTCACATTCAGGCATGCTGATCAAGCGTAGATTAGGTCTTTTCACATAATCCCATAGTTCTTGGAGGCTTTGTTCATTTCTTTTCACCTTTTTTTCTCTAGTCTTGCCTTCTCATTTTATTTTATTGATTTGATCTTCAATCTCTGATATCCTTTCTTCTGCTTGATTGATTCAGCTGTTGAAACTTGTTTATGCTTCGCAAAGTTCTCTTGCTGTGTTTTTCAGCTCCATCAAGTCCTTTATGATCTTCTCTAAGCTGGTTAGTATTTCGTCTAACCTTTTTTCAATGTTCTTAATTTCTTTGCAATGGGTTAGAACATGGTCTTTTAACTCAGAGAAGTTTGTTATTACCCACCTTCTGAAACCTGCTTCTGTCAATTCGTCAAACTCATTCTCTATCTTGTTTTGTTCCCTTGGTGATGAGGAGTTGTGATCCCCGGGAGGAAAAGAGGCATTCTGGTCTTTGATGAATTCATCCTTTTTGCTCTGGTTTCTTCCCATGTTCGTGGATTTAGCTCCCTTTGATCTTTGAAGTTGGTGATTTCAGGGATGAGTGGATGTTGAGTGAATGTCCTTTCTTTTGAGGATGGAGCTATATCTCCTGTGTAAGGTTTTTTTTTTTGGCCTGTAAAGGCACTGCTGGACTCTCTCAGATTCAGTCAGGCTGCTGCGTAGTCTACCCCTGGAGTTTGTTTACACAGGTGAGATTAGCCCTGCCTTCCCAATAGCAGGCATCTTTCCTTCCCTGAGCTCGATCTTCCCAGTCAGGGTCAAATTGCTGTATTCACTGCAAAACTCTCTAGTGCGTGGGCTTCAGTTTGTTGGGTTTTGTGGGGGTGAGACCTGCCAGGCCATATGGCCTGTTTCCCTGCTTTCAATTCTGCCTCTTTCTGTGAGACTGGTAGTTCCGTCCCACTGGCATTAGTCCAAACTTTCACCCAGGTCCCTGCCGACAACTTGCGGCACCAGGCAGGCCGGAGCTGTCTCTCAGATTTGCATCTACAACCCACGGCACCCCTCAGTCCAGCAGGGCTCTCATGAACTGTTGGTTGCAGGAGGGATGAGAGAAGTGCAGGTTCCAAATCAGAGCGCCAAGGGGATGAAGTGTCCAGCCTTCTGAGCCAGCTGCACTTTCCAGGTGGGGACATGCCCCGCCCTGTCTCAGTTTGCCCTCCCTGGGCTGCTCTTGCCCTGCTTTGGCTCACTTTTCCTGGGCTATTTTCACTGTCCTACCAGCCCCACTGAAATGAACCCGGCACCTTGCTTAGAATCATGGAGTCCTCTAGCCCTCTGCATCTCACTCACTGGGAGCTGCACTCCAGAGCTTCCTCCTCTCAGCCATCTTGGCAGAAGTCCCTCAGTTGTATTTTCAATTTCCTTCATTGAATTCTTCAGGTCTAGGATTTTTATTTTGTTCTTTTGTGTGATATTGATCTCTGTTGAATATTTCACTCAAATCATGAATCATTTTCCTCACTTCATTAAATTGTCTGTTTATATTTTCTTAAATCTCATGGAAATTCCCAAAGATTTTTTTTTTTAATTCTTTTTCTGGCATTTCATGTATTTGCTTATTATTGTTAGTGTAAAATTACTGTTTTTCTTTGGAGGAGTAATGTGTCCTTGCTTTCTCATGTTTGATGTGCTCCTATGTCAATTTCTATGCATCTGGTGAAAAAGTCACTTCTTCCAATTTTATGGAGTAGGTTTCATAGGGAAAGACTTATTCATATGAGTGGATCTTAGGATGCAGATTTGGTGGGATGCATTGGCCTTGGTTCTAGGTGAATTCACTAGTATAGACTTCATGAGCTTCTTCAGTTATAATCCACACTAATGACATGTTACACATAAATACGACATTATGTCATTTGAGAATAAGCCAGGCTGGGCACAGTGGCTCACACCTGTAATCTCAGCACTTTGGGAGGCCAAGGCAGGCAGATTACTTGAGGTCATGAGTTTGAGACTAGCCTGGTCAACATGGGAAAACCCCATCTCTACTAAAAACACAAAAATTAATTGGGCATGGTGGTGTGTGCTTGTAGTCTCAGCTACTTGGGAGGCTGAAGCAGGAAAATCGTTTGAATTCAGGAGATGGAGGCTGTAGTGAGCCAAGGTCATGCCACTGCACACCAGCATGGGAAAGGGAGCAAGACTCTGTCTCAAAAAAAGAAAAAAAAAGAATAATTCAACCAATACCTGTGAAGACACTACTCTTTGCAAGTCCTAAGCCAATCACTATGTGAACTGATACCAGACAATTTAATCTTTCTCAGACATGCTGTATCATAAGAATTGGGGAAAATTTACATTATAAGTACAATTTTCACATAGGATTTAAGGAAGTTCACTTGACAGGCTTACTTCAGATTTTTTAATGTCTTAAGCAATGTAGAAAATAAGAAACTTGACATTTATAAGTAAAAACTTAAACCAATTTGAATGTAGCAGTAGTCCCACCTACTTGGGAGACTGAGGTAGGAGGCTCCCTTAAGCCCAGGAATTCAAATCTGGCCTGAGCAACATAGCAAGATACTTAATTCTAAAAAAAAAAAAGAAAGAAAGAAAAACTATACTTATTAATAAAAGCCACTGAATTATGGATTCAGTGAGTTCAGTCTTGGCACTTCAACAAAATATCATTGAATCTCATAGGATTTTCCTCATCTGTTTCTCATCTGTGCATCTCCAACAAGAGCAGATGGATATAAGGTCCCTGACAACTCTTAAATGGCTGTAACTCTTCTTCTTTCTCAAAACATTCTGCTAGGAATACATTTCAGCATAAGTAAACGGCATAAATTCCACCACAAGTAAATTATCCTATCAAGTTTTCATTTTTGTAAGCACTTTATTTTGCAATTCATGGCTAGGATACCTCTGTTTTTCCATTGTTATTTTTTTCTTTCCCTGTTCCCAAAGTAGCTGTCATCATCAAATCCATTTACCACAGAATATTCACCTGTCCATAGTATTTTATCTTCCTTTTATTGCATATTCATCTGGCTCCTTATTTCTTTCTACTGAGAAAGAACAATGCAAAAGAAGAATTTGTTTAGGATGGAAAGTTATAGACACTCCATTGCTCTAATAAAATAGATTATCAGTAATTCATAGAAATGGAAGAACATGAAATATCATACTTTCATTGTTGCATCTATTATATATAGAAATAGATATAGACTGCTTGGAGATTAATATCTATATATATATACACACACACACATACAATATATATTTTTAATAATTATCAGTAAAACTTTAATGTATATTTAAATATTTTTGCTGCTTATATCTTACATGCTTTAGTATTTATATCGCGTTTATTATAAACCTGAATGGATATAAATACCAAATTTGATCAATTTCATCCCCTTTAGGGAGGGTAGTGTAACTAGGCAGTGCTATAACTAAATGCAGCCAGCAAGAGAAAGGGGGAGAAGAAGAGAAGCTAAATCATAGGCAGGACATTTTGCTCTGTAGAGATAATTGGAGCATACTGTGGCTTAGCTGGGAATAACAAACAAGTTTCCCTTTCGGTAAGGGCTGAAAGTAGTATTTTTATTTCCTCGTGACTTTCTACCTAATCTTTAGTGCTCCCTGAGGAAGGAAGCTGGGTATGTATGTGTCTATAGACTGAAAAAAAAGAAAGTGTAAAATGTACCAAGGCGATAGCCTTAGAAGAAATGGTTTTTAAAAAACAAATGAATCAAAGAAGAAATATAGTTTTAGATAGAATAGGAATGGAAAGATAGTGTGAGAACTTCTAAGTCTATGCAAAAGAAATCATTATCACTATTATCATTATTATTATTTTCTAGATTGTATTGAAACTCTATTACTGGTATAGCATGTTAGCCAGGTTAGCAATATTTATGTTCCGAAGGTATGTAAGTCCCTTTTATAAAGGCAAGACTTACTTTTCTATAAAAGGTAATGAAATGATGGCCAGGCATGGTAGCTCATGCCTGTACGTAATCCCAGCACTTGGGGAGGCCAAGGCGGACAGGTCACCTGAGGTCAGGAGTTCGAGACCAGCCTGGCCAATATGACGAAAACCCATCTTTACTAAATATACTAAAATTAGATGGGCGTGGTGGCGTGTACCTGTAATCCTAGCTACTCAGGAGGCTGAGGCACAAGAATTGCTTAAACTTGGGAAGTGGAGGCTGCAGTGAGCCGAGATCATGCCACTGCACTCCAGCCTGGGCAGCAGAGTGAGATTCTGTCTCAAAAAAAAAAAGAAAGTTATGAAATGAGATTGGATGGCTCACGATCCTCAGATTAGCTTTTTAAGACTATTAAAACCATGTGGTATAGGCAGACTCTAGTGTGGTCTCTATGATCTCTACCTCTTAGTATTTATGCTCTTGTAGGATTCCCTCCCCTTGAGTATTGACTCACTTCTAATGAATAAAAATACAGTAAAAGTCATAGGAT
Organism: Sapajus apella; assembly: GCF_009761245.1. Classification (NCBI taxonomy): domain Eukaryota; kingdom Metazoa; phylum Chordata; class Mammalia; order Primates; family Cebidae; genus Sapajus; species Sapajus apella. The sequence goes on along the minus strand of NW_022436981.1, from coordinate 11,301,551 downwards.
GTCATTCTCAAGACTAAATTATAAAAAGACTATGGTTTCCATCTTGGGTTCTCTCTCTCTCTCTCTCTCTCTCTCTCTCGGATTACTTGCTCTGGGGAAAGCCAGGTGACATGTCCTGAGATAGCCCTACAGAGAAGCCCACAGGAGTATGCTTAGAGCAGCTTGTTATAATTTGGGTATGGTTTGCTTGTCCCTGCTAGTCTCATGTTGAAATTTGATCACCCGTGTTGGAGGTGGAACTTGGTGGAAGGTGTTTGGATTGCGGGAGTAAATGAATGGCTTTGTGACATTCTCACAGGAATGAGAGAATTCTCACTCTTAGTTCCCACAGAATAGATTGTTGAAAAGAGCCTGACATCTACTGTCTCTCTCTCACTTTCTCTCTTCCCATGTGATTTGCACACTTTTGCTCCTCTCTGCCTTCCTCCATGAGTGAAAGCAGCTTGAGGCCTTCAACAGATGCAGAGCCATGAGCAAAAACAAAACAAACAAACAAACAAAAACTTTGCTTTATAAATTATCCAGCCTCAGTTATTCCTTTATAGCAAAAATGGGCGAAGACACAGATCTCCCAAAGCGTCTCAGCAACAATGTCAGTGAATTTGGAAGCAGATTCTCTCCCGAGGTTGAGCTTTGAGATGACTGTAGCTCCAGCTGACATCTTGACTGTAACATCGTAAGAGATTGACCTAAAACTACCCAGCTAAGATGGTCCCCCATTTTTGAGCCAGATCTCTGGCTCAGAGAAAATTTGAGATAGTAAGTGTTCGTGTTTTAAGCTGCTAAGTTTGAGTAATTTGTTGAGCAGTAATAGAAAACTAATGCAAACCATAGCAGATAACATGCAATATAGCTGAAGTGCTGTATAAGATGTAGTAGGAGAGTCAGAGTCAAGATGGGCAGGAGAGACATGAAAAGTACTCACTGAACACCTATTTTGTGTGAGACACTATGCCAGGCACTTTACAAACATAGCTTATTCCCATTACACCATTGCATGACTATCATTATCCTCATGCTACACATGAGCAAGTTAAGGTTCAGAAGGGTTAAATAATTTTCCCAGCATTACACAGCTAGTAAGTAGCAAATGCCAGCTTTTGAACTCTGTTTTATGTAAATCTGAAGCTCCTACTTCTATTACAACCCGAACTGCAATGAAAAGGAGATCAAATAGTTTATAACACTGGTAATGAGTGAAAATGTACCCAGCTGAACTTTTCAGACGCATACCAAACATTTTATGTGATAAGAACTGAAGTAGGATATGAAAAGAGTGCTGTAGGAATGTGAAAAAAGCAACATCTCATTCTGTTTGTAATGTGTGAGGGGATGGAGGAAAACCCCCACAGAGAGGATTGCACAGGAAATTAACAGCTCTGCGTCTCTGTTACCCCTAGGAGAAGTCAAGATCTGAAACCAGACTGACATGAGATCAGACCTGTTACCAGCTCTGTGGCCTGGGCAAGTTACTTCTTGCATCATCCTTTTCTTATCTGTACTGATTAAGTTAGGCGATGCACATAATTGCTTGACAGAGTCAGGTACATAGCAAGCATTTAATATTCATTCATGGTCAACAATACTATCGTTACTGTTTTCTCTCCAAAACTAATTCTTTTGATAAATGTGTAATTATTAACACTATTTTTTAATGCTCATCAGTCAGAGTGACTTTTTTGGGGGAGGAAAAAATATTCCCCTATAATAATTGGGCAAAAGTTGAGGGAAAAACAGAGACAGAGAATGTAAGAAAAGGAAAAGGGATAAAAACAAAAGGTTGTTGTTTGTTAGATAAGATTGAGGCAAATGAACAGGGCTGAGAGCAGAAGAAAGGAAGGAGTCTGGCATGTGGACTCTCTGAAGAGAGCAAAGACTGTATGTTTTATTCATATTCAGGTTGCCAAGAACAGTATCAGGTTCACAATCATTCATTGAAAATACAATGAACTCATTCATTCTTCTGTTAACTAAAGTCCACTATGTGCCATCATGCTTCCATGAGGATAGCATTGCACGGCCTATGTTCTAACAAGGCAAAACAAGCAATCAAACATACTATACAAAATAAAACTACATATGTAAAGTGTGAATATATTTGGAATATGATAACCACCAGGAAGACATTAAAGCAGAAAAATTGGTTGGAAGAACAGGAAGGTGGTGTGCTGCTTTAGCTAAGGTGATCAGGTGAGTCCTAGTGAAGGGAATATCAAGAAATACTGGAGACAGCATACCCCTCTTCAGTGCCCTTCCCTGGCCCTGGCCAGGAGCTGTAACTTACTCACCCATGTGTTGAACTGAGGGAGAGGAAAAGAACAAGAAAACTCAGTGTTGGTTACTTGAAGAGTATGTCATCTGAAATGTAAAGGCTATGATTTCCTTTGCAGACAGTTAAAAATGTAGAATAATCATTTATAATGAAGAAAGAATACGCTTTACTTATCTACCCAGGATTCCAAACATGTAGTTCTTCATCTACATTGATCTGTAGTCTCCCTGTATTGTTGAAAGGGCTGCCTGGGACTACAGGGAGGCAATTGAGGAGACTAGGTTGTAATTAGAAGACCCTGAGAGGGAATGCCTCCTTAAATGTTGTACCCTAAGCACCTGACTTGCCACACCTTAGTCCCAGCCCTGATTGATTGGTTGTGTGGTTCTGTTGGATGGCTGAGTTTTGCTTTTGCATTGTAATTACTTTTTTAAAATTATATGTGCCTATTTCAAATGTCAATCAATACAAAAATTTTAAGAAAAAAGTAATAAAGCATCCCAATTCCTACCATACAGAAACAGCCAGCATTAGCAATTAGCAAACATTATTATAGACTTCTTTCTGTGCATATACAGAGACAGCAGTTGATAAATGTATGAGCATTGTAAATGGTCAAAGAGATAAACAGATATAAATAGAAATTATTTTATAAAAACATGATGGACCCTTCTGCCTTTCTACAGAACAGTTAGCTCTTCAGTGTGCTGTGGTTTGAATGTATGTGTCCCCCAAAATTCATGTGTTGAAATCTTAACCACTAAGGTCATAGCATTAGGAGGTGGAGCCTTTAGGAGGTAACTAGGCCATGAATGTAGAGGCCTCATAAATGGGATTAGCGCCCTTGTGCAATCTATTATATGATGTGTCACCAGACACTGAATCTGCTCGTGCCTTGATTTGGGACTTTTTAGTCTCCACAACCTTGAGCAATAAATTTCGGTCATTTACAAATTATCTAATGTGGGGTATTTTGTTATAGCAAGCTGAGTGGACTGACACAGTGCCTTAATTTTAAATATGAATGGACAACCAAGGATCACATGACATTTCAGGAATGCCTTCAGTATTAAACAGAGCAACCAAGATTACTGGAAAAGAAATATGTTAGAGGAGATAAGAAAAGAAGATAACTGGAATTCCACTTCTGACATAACAATATAAAAGATTATATAGACCAGCTGCCCAGCAAAACTGCTGAAAACATTTTTTGTTAAAAAATCCAACCATTTAAAATCCCTGGAAATTATCCTAAGGCCATACAGCAAATGAAGAAATAGTTATTCAAGAAAACCTGCTGAAAACTCCGTAAGAACAGAAAACCTGTGGTACTTGAATTAAGGCTCACCCTCTCCCCTTTCCACTTCAGACAGGTTCAGCCAAGAACACCGGTTTCCTCTCCCACAAGGTTGCAGTCAGAAGGTTATATTCCCAGAGGGGCAATACATTATTTTCCAGCTCATTTCTGAAGCTGATTTTACACTGATATCAAAAACCGATAAAGACAACAGAAGAAACCCATAGACCAATATCTCTTAGGAACATAAGCTGAGAACATAAATATTCTCAGCAAAATACTAGGAAACCTATAAAAAGACATTAAAAAGTAATGCATAAACATATAAAAAGAAATTTATATATTAAAATAATGTAAAAGAATTATAAATATGTAAAGCAACATGTAAAGAGAATTCTTTGCCATGACCAAGTGGGACTTCTTATTCCAAGAATACAATGTTGTTTTAACATCCAAAAATCAATTAATATAATATGCCATATCAATAGAATGGTTAAAACCACATGATCATCTCAGTACACATAGTAAAGGTATTTGTAAAATGCAACACCCTTTCATGATAAAAGTACTTAAACTTGGGATAAAAGAGAACTTCTTCAACATAATAAAGGCCATCAATTTTAAGAAAACATCATACTTGATGGTGAAAGAATACATGCTTTCCCCCTAAGATCAGGAACAAAATAAGAAGGTCTACTCTTGTGGGCCACTTCTCTTCAACATTGTACGGGAGGTTCTAGCCAGAGCAATTAAACAAGAAGAAGAAATATGATGTTTCCACCATATTGGAAAGGAAGAAGCAAAATTTTCTCTATTCATAGATGGCATGATCTTGTGTATAAATAATTCTAAGGAATTCACTAAAAAACTATTCAGACTAATAAACAAGTTCAGCAAGATTGCAGAATACAAAACCAACATACAAAAATCAATTATATTTCTATACCTTTGTAACATAAAATCTGAAAATTAACCTTCCAAAGATGAAAGGCTGTGGTTTCTCATCTCCTGGTCTGCATTCAGCAAGACTAACACTTAAGTATGGGGATAACAAGGAGACATTTTCCAACATGCAAAGCCTCAGAAATTCTTTCCTGTCTTGGGAAATTTCTAGAAAATATGCTGCACAAAACAAAATAGGACACCACAAAAGTAAAAAAACAAGAATGTAGGAGATCCTCAAGGGACATCTCATAAAGCAGACCTAGAAATCAACAGGGAACCGTTAGAGGAGGGCAGAGGGCTCTGTGAGAATCTTACCCAACAAAAAATGATGGCACCAGATAAATATGTAGTGCTTTTGAAAAACAAGAACAAGAAATAAAGAAAGGTCAATAAAATTGAGTGATTGTTATAAAGAAGATACTGGAAAATAAGGGAAAGATACGTAAAAAGATGAGAAGAAATTTGTTAGCATACAAGAAAGAGTATAATCATAGGATACTACTTGGTTCTGCAATGACATTTACATGAAATTATTCTTTATTAATTTAACTAAAAATGATGTAACTATATTGGATAGATGAAATGGGAATATAGAAGAATAAAATCTTCACTTGTAGCAGAAGTTAATTTTTCTCAAATTTACAAACTGAGAATATGTAATATAAACACATTATTTAGAGCTATGACAATATTTGTTTTTAAAACACAGGCAAAATTGCTAAAGATGACTGTTTTGGGGAAGTAGAGACTGATAAATGCAAAAGTGACTGTACTGTATTGTAAACTTTTATATTAAATAATAAACATTTTTACCAGAGTAAGCATATTTTGATAAAACGTTTCATTAATGTAGAAAAAAGAAAAAGTAGCCAGACACGGTAGCTCATGTCTATAATCCCAGCACTTTGGGAGGCTGAGGTTGGGCAGATCACTGGAGGTCAGGAGTTAGAGACCAGCCTGGCAAATATGGTGAAACCCCGTCTCTACTAAAAATACAAAAAAAAAAAAAAAAAAAAAAAAAAGCCAGGCATGGTGGTGTACGCCTATAGTCCCAGCTACTCGGGGAAGCTGAGACAGGGGAATCACTTGAACCTGAGAGGCGGAGGTTGCAGTGAGCTGAGATTGCACCACCGCACTCCAGCCTGGGCAACAGAGAGAGACTCCATCTCAAAAAAGAAAAGAAAAAGAAATCTGAAAAATGATTATCAAATATATAAGGATCTATAGCATTTGGCTAGGAGAATTTTCAATATTGGTGTTGCCATTCACCAATCACAACTGCAGAAACATATTAATATATTGTCTAATTTGGGGCAAAAAGAGGTTAATTTGTTGTTATTCTATGACAATGACTTTGTCAGAGACCAGATCTATATTCTGAATCTACTTAACTCTTTTCTCATGGTGTTATTTTACTTGTTTCTTTATCTTTCTTTTGTATTTTCTGTAGAAATGAAGTTAGGTATAAAGGCTTGCTGTGGACTAAATGTGCTCCTTCAAAATTTATATGTAGAAGCTTAATCACTAATGTGATACTATTAGAGGTGAGGCTTCAGGAGTTGATTAATGGAATTAATGACCTTATAAAAGAGATGCAAGAGAGCCCTGTTTTTCTTTTTGAGACGGAGTCTCACACTGTTGCCCAGGTTGGTGTGTAGTGGCACAATCTCAGCTCGCTGCAACCTCTGCCTACTGGGTTCAAGCGATTCTCCTGCTTCAGCCTTCTGAGTGGCTAGGATTACAGTCATCTGCCACCACACCGAGGTAATTTTTTGTATTTTTAGTAGAGACAGGGTTTTTCTATGTTGGCCATGCTGGTCTTAAACTCCTGACCTAATAATCCACTCACCTTGGCCTCCCAAAGTATTGGGATTACAGGCGTGAGCCACGTGCCTGGCATATAGAGAGCTCTTAGTCCCTGTTACCCTTCCATCTTTTTATCATATAGTAACACAGCATATGTTCCCTCCAGAGGATGCAGCAATAGTGCCAGATTGGAAGCAGAAACTAGGCCCTCAGTAGACACTGAAACTGCTGACGCCTTGATCTTGGACTTCCAGCCCCCAGAACTGTGAGAAATATATTTCTTTTGTCACACATTACTCAGCTCAGATATTTTGTTATGGGCAGCACAAATGGAATAAGACAAGGCTTGATGAGATTCAGGTTAAACATTTTTGTTAAGCATATTCCAAAGGTGGTGATGTTGTATACTTCATTTTACAACCACAGGAGATTGGTAATGCGAAATGAGTTACTTGAATAAAGTGGTGGCCATCAGATTTCTCTATTTTAAGGACATATTTATTTCTTTTTAAAAACTAAGTAATTTTCAGCTGGGCATGGTAATCCTGTAATCCAGGCACTTTGGGAGGCCGAGGCAGGCGGATCACAAAGTGAAGAGATTGAGACCATCCTGGCCAACATGGTGAAATCCCGTCTCTACTAACAATACAAAAATTAGCAGGGTGTGGTGGCATGTGCCTGTAGTCCCAGCTACTCAGGAGGCTGAGGCAGGAGAATCACTTGAAACCAGGGGCAGAGGCTGCAGTGAGCTGAGATTGTGCCACGGCACTCTGGCCTGGCAACAGAGCAGGACTCCATCTCAAAAAATAATAATAATAAGTAATTTTTAGGATGATTCAGGACCACATTAATATTCTGTTCTCCACCTCATAGTTTTAGCATTCATTGATGAGTCTTATCTGCATCAGTTATATTTCAATAAGAACAGCAAACAATGATTTTGTAGTCCTTTTGTTCCTCCTAAATTGTTAGCTGGCATTGTTCTCTGAAGAAGAGCTTTCTCTCATTTTCCGGAGATGAACTAAGATCACTGAACTTTAAAACTGCAGCCTTTCTTGCCATTGCTATCTTCACCAGAGCTGTTCCTTTATGGTTTTGAAGACTGTGCTTTGCATAACTTTGGGGATGGAGTGCCCTTGATATAGTAGTCACTGTAAACTTACAATAAAATTATGACAGTTTTCTGAAAAACAGTGGGAAAGTGTTTTGAGGATGGGACCCCTTTCTGGTGTTCACAGATTCACATTTGGATTAGTTGCTGGAGTTTATGTACCCCTGTCTCTGGGCACTTACCTTGGAACCTTGGAAATCAGCAACTGGAAGCCCTTCCAGAGTCTGATCTATTCCCTGGATGTGCCTCCTTCCCCAAGACTCTGTCCCACTAGACATAGTTCCATTCTTAACTTCTTACCTATAATCCTTTACTACCTGCTGGAAAAGCATTGAGGCAACATTGTCAACAATTTGGGGTATTTTTTTGGTGTGGAGGAAGAAAAAGAAGGTACCTGTCATTTCCTGACCCTAAGGTCCCTAATGTTTCATACATTCTCCATGTATTAGGCTCTTGACTCTTCTGTCTCATGTAGGAATAAATAGTATCCACCATTAATTTCTATATCTTCTTATGTTTCTAACAGACTATAGTTCTACAATGCCAACATTTTGCAATGTATTTATAGGCAACATAGGGAAATTGCTCATCTTACTCAAAAATATTTGCACACTGAGTCAGTACTTCTTGGTGAGAATAGTTCACAGCTAGTGGAGGGAAGCAAAGTGAGCTCATTCCACAGGGCTCATTAAACGTCTGCAAGGTCACTCTATTGCTGGCTCACCTAGAACAACTGTCTGCTTAAAAGCTGTCACATCCACACACCCTTTGTGCTTTGTGTTAAAGCAATTCACAGAGTGACAGAAATTTTTCAAGTTTTTTACGTTCCCTTTTTCCCAGGGAAGTTGTTGGCAATTACAGCCTTTACTTGACAAGACCATTTTGACACAGCATGGCTGAAGGCAGTTGCCTCCAGGAGGGCTCAGTTGTTTTAGAAAGAGGGTGACGGTTACCTCCTTCCACTTCTCCTGGCTACCATTTTTGTTGTTAAAACTGTTCCAGGACTTTTGGGGGTGGTTATTTCTTCTTGTACCATCATGACATCTTCCTTTTCTCACCATGGGTGCTGTTGCAGTTAATTAAGCTCTGCGCTCCAAAATAAAGACAGAAGTGGTGCTTACATTGCCATCAGTGGAATGCCACCAACTCTGTCCCTATGTAATTTAGAGAAACTCCATAATGATTTTTATTTTTGTTTGCTTTTAGCAGAATTCGGTTCATATGCCCAGGAAGCATTTCAGTTTAGAAACTAGAAGACAGGTTTGAACCACCCTGGCTGTCTCTCTAAGTCAAGGGTTTTCAACTTTGGCACTATTTGCATTTTGGACTGGATGACTCTTTAATGAGGGGGAGGGAAGGGGAGGGGTCCCATGCATTGCAGGATGCTTGGCAGCACCCCTGCCTCTACCCACTAAATGCCAGTAACACCCGTCCTCCAAAGTTGCCAAGTTGTGACAACCAAAAATATCTCTAGATATTACCATATGTCCTCTGCAGTGGAATGGGTGGGGGATGAAGGGGGGGAAAAACTGTCCGAGTTGAAAATCACTACTCAAATTGAGAAAATATTGGCATGGATTGTGTTCAATTTACAGCATACATTTTATTGTTTCATTCTTTCCTTTGAAAGTCTCACAATGTCTCTGCCTTACTTACATACATGTATAATAGAAATAAAGTTTTTAATCGAACTTTTCTAAAGAGTTATCCAAAGTGATTCCCAATGAGTTTAACGAACTAAAGGGGACACGGAGAAGAGAATGTTTTTATTCTGTATAGCATACTAAACAATGCCAATGTATCCTCAGTGCATGCCTTTAAAATGCCAAAAACAAATTGAGAAAAAATAAAAACCTGTGCCATTATGCCGTCATACTCACATTCTGTTAATTTGCTTTGAAAAGTAAAACATTTTTGGAAACCTTAGTTTAGCAATAGCAAAATATATTGGAAACCTAAATTTAATAGCAATTTGGCTATCATGAAAACTAGCTTATTTTAAAGATTCCCTCTAAAATGTTTATTCTAGGGTCTAAGTTACTTCTTTAGTGATGAAGGTTGATACTATCTTCCAGGCAGCCTGAACACAACTTCACATTTACAGCTGGGAACACTGAAACACTTTGTGATAAAGCAGTTTGACCAAATAAGTACAGTGGCTGTATCAGGAAAGATCTCCCGAGCCCTGATCCAATGACTCTTTCTAGCTAACATCTGCTTCAGATATCTGGGAGTGGCAACAAAGGCCTAGGCTTTTTAAAGAGGGGTGGGGTCCATGCCGAAAGGGATAATGAGAGGAGAAGGGAAATGGTATAGAGCTTTGTCATTTTGCAGTTTGGCTCAGGTTCACACTGTCCCATTCTCAGAAAACAGTTTTATTTATATCTGAGAGTTCACTGTTGATGCCCTTGTGTGTCTAGCACAGTGATTGGGACATAGTCAGCATTCAATAAATATTTGACAGATAACTACTGTGCTGCCAGTGCAGATCCTAAAAGATGGAGGAAACAGAAGAGGAGGAGGAGGAGGAGGATCTTTCAGATGCCAAAAGACAGCCCACAGGGGGGATGTTCTGACTTCCTCTCAGCCTAACAGTCAATACAAATTCGGTTGCCTGAAGCTTCTCTTGTTTTGTCGAAGAGTTTAAGGATTCAAACAAAACTTGCAAGGGTATCTCAACATAAGCCAGCACTGGGACCTAGAAAATTTAACATCAGCTGCCATGTGTTTAACTACTATCTTAAACTGTCCTCAAAGCATAAAAGTTAATATAGGCTGATGCAATTAGATCTGGCTTTGAATCCCAGCTCCACTGGATGAATTTGGGCCTGTTATGTCAGGATCTTAGTGTTCTCATTTACAAAATAAGAATAAAAACACCTGCCTCATTGAGATCCCATTGGCATTGCAATAGATAATCTATAGCACATAGAAGCACATCTATAACATATACATATTACTTAGTTACTGTAATTATAATAACTATTATTATCTGAGGTTAGGAGGGAGGGCATACAGAGAAAGATAAGCACCTTGAAGCCCCATCAGGCCAACCAGACTAAAATAAACTCAGCTCACAGGGCAGAGCTGGATTCAGTAGGTCAATGATGGACACTGAAACTGGATTAATGTATAGAGTATATGGCTTAAGTAGTGGAAGCTTTTACCATCATTAGGGAGAAAGCAAATGTTAGGACTTGCCTATATATGGGCTGTGGGAAGAGGAGGCAGTAAAACAAAACCAAGAAGGAACAGAGGAGGAACCAGGGAATCCAGCACCACAGAGGAGAGAGTTTCCAGTGGAAGGAAGTGGTCAAGGGGATCCACGGCTCTACAGGGGTCTTGGCAATTAGGATGTCTCTGATTAGCTGGAAAGGAGATATTTTAGCAGAAGTCAGTGGCAAAGTGTTGAATGATAGTTGGAGGTGGGGAAGTAGAAACTGACGACCGCTTGAGGAAACCAAGTGCCTTAAATAGGCAATAAAATTGAAAGTACATAAGCCCTTTAGGATAAGAAAGACCTGAGTAATAGAACTGGAGAGAGGAGACCAATGAAAAGGCAGGTAAGAGAAGATGCTATTGAAGGGAGCAGCAGTGGAGGAGCAAGTGTGAGTTCTAAGACTGAAAGCATGGAAGGAGAAGATGAATTTTAAAAATTAAAGTGCTGAAGAATTTGCTAAGGCGGGCTGGAAGGAAGCTGATGCTCACATGGAACATCTCCAAATTCAGAGTAAAGTCATGCTGGGGTTGTTTAGAAAGGGTGAGAGGCTATGGCTAGAAACTAGTAGGGTAAATGCTGTAGGGAACATAGTGGAAAATCAAGAGAGCTGATCCAAGGATTGCTGACTTTAGTGAGTCCTCAGCCTAAGCCACTGAAGATTAACTTTAGATACTTTGCTTCAGACTTTGCACAATTGAGTGTAAACATAGTGGGTAGCCACAGGCCACTCTAGAAAAGAGGCAGAACAGTCAGCTCGCCCACTGTGTCTTGCAGCCTATACTCTGTCTATTTGGATGCTTATAGCATGACCCTTGGCCGTACTGGGCTCTTATAGACCCAAGCCCTGCTCACGCCCTGGTACTAAGTCTCAAGTATTTATGTGATTCCTGGAATGTTCTCTGTGGACTCAGTCTGCATCATTCTTGATCTACAGCTGAAATGTTGCTCCGGTCCTGGCCTGGTTCCTAATAGGTCTGGCTGCGTTTTCATAACGCTGAGTTATTCTTTGAGCATTAGCTGCGTTTAACTGGCACCCATCAGTAGCACCTACCTGGGCACTGGAGTTAACCTTTTAGGTGCTAAATAAATCTTCTAGCTTCCAGTGGATTTGCTCCACATTTTTATATTATTTTATCTAACAGTAGCAGACATTGGAGCAGGAGGACAAAAATCAGGTGGTAAGAGTTTAGCATGAGGATGGGCAAAGTAAAAACTGAGAAATGTACGTGGAGTGGTTGGTTTCTGGGTTGCTACCACAAAATACTTGAAATAAGGGAAGCCACAATATGGGTTATGGTCTAAAAGGAGAGAGAATGTCAGGATTAGTACAATGTTTAGTAAGATTTGGGAAATGTACCAGAAATAGCATAGGACTTGGAGTTTGGCAAACATGGGTTGAAATTCCAGTTGTATGACCATGGATAATATACTTTGCCTCTGTGAACCTCAGATTTTCTGTACAAATAAATTTGGGTACTGAGTTAACCAAAGCTTATTAGTTTTCCTTTCCAGAAAATGAGCTTAATAAAGCCTGCCTTGTATGGTTGCTGTGAAAATGAAATGAGAATGGATGCAAAACATCCAACCTACCCCTCACAGAGTGGGTGCTCAAATATTAGTAAGTATTAATATTGCTACAAAAAAGCACGAATGATCAGAGGAGGGGATTCTGAAGGTCTTTGATCTTGGCCAAAGTCAGTTTTGACTTCGTTATACGTAACGTCAATTTGGACTAATTAAATGTGAGGAAGAAGCTACTAAATGCATAGTAAACCAACTGCATGCAGTTCTCTGGATTGCCAAAGAAAGTATAGTCTCAGCCAAATCACATGTTTATGTGGAGCAGGAAGGAGTGGGATTCTGCAGTTGTACCAGACATTGACTCACTAGCCTTGAAACGAAAGCCCAAGCCCGGTTTAAACTTGCCCTGTCTGCCCGCTCAGGTCAGCTTGCTTTCCCATTTCCCTGTTTCCCCTGCTGCTTCTACCCCTGGGGCCATTCATGGTTAACTCCCCTCGTTTCCCCTTCCAGCCACTGCACGATGTGGATTCTCTCCAAGTCTTTCACATCCTCTCATTTGGAATCATTGAAGTCACTGCCCAAGTTCATGTCTTCTGCCCTAGGTCTGGGGCTCCTTTCTGTAGCCTTTCTGGTGGTCTCCTTTCTGCACTCTTTCTCCTCTAACATCCTTAAACATTGTTGCTGCTTGATAGTTCTCTCTGCAAAAACTTTATGTATCATAACACATAGCATGAAGTCTAAAGCTGTAGCCTAACATGAAGACTCGAAATTGGATACCTACTTACTGCTTCATCTTGGTTTAACAGCACCTTCCGAAGTTTTGAATCAAGGGTCTCTAAACTCCCCATAGGTGTTCCTACCTTCCTGCCTTTGCTTACGGGGTACCCGGGCATTGTTTTTATCCCCAGCTCTGTTTATCCTAAATGATGCTGATCTTATGAAGCTGTGCGGATTTTACTTTTCCTTCCTGAAATGCTCTCCCAGTACAGTATTTCAGCCCAAATGATTTCTTCCCTCCTTAAAGCCTTAGCATATGTCTTCTACAATAGAATGTCCCCATTTTCTTATTAATATTATAGAATATTAAATAAGTGTTACACAAAAGTGGGTTTTACATCCAAATAAATAGGAAGCTCCCAGCTAACAAAAGGTATGCAGATTGTATTGTGGCAGAGCCTCCCAGAGTCTTTGATATGTTACTATGCATGAAGAGTCTCCAAAAAAGGGAATAGTATGAGTGTTTCCCCAGCTTAATGGAACCATAGGACACTCCTCACAGAGCATCTCATAAGACTAGCGTTTCTTAGAATTTTCTGCACTGCTCATGCGACGCATCATATGCTACCTTACGTTTTACTCTTTGCATTTAATTTCAGCTTCTCTACTTCTAGCATATAGGAAACTGTGGGACAAGAATAAAAATCTTTATGGCCATATGGCCATATGCCCAGGAGATGGCGTATAGATTCACTGATTATTTTTAAAAACATAGTCGACATATCAGCTTATCCTTAATTTAGGGCCACCACAGCTGATTGTGCAGACTGAGAACATAACAATTGTAGAGGCAACAGTCATCTTTACTACAAGTGAATGGCACTTCTCCAAAGAGTGCACCATCTAGACAAATATACCCAGTGCTCTGATCTTGCAACTGCGGTGGCCAGTAGTGCTGTCTCTGTGTTTTCCTCACATCCACCAGGACGTAGAACACAACAAATCCTCACTTACTCTCACATATTCTACTGACACAAAATCATTGCTTGGTACACCGAAGTTCTTATGGGAGAAAGAGCAAAGGGAGTTTATATCATACACCAGTGAACATTTTAAAAATTAGTCATTAGATATTTCCATTACTCTGAGAACTCTTCAGTTTTGCCACTGGTGGGCATTTTTTTTTCCCTGTCCTAGATACATAGAATTTTCTCGTTTAAATTTTGATTTATTTGAACCACTGTAATAATGCATAGACAAAGGAAGTAAACATCTGCAAGCCACCATGGAAAGTCTTTATTACATTAAGAAGGAAAAGCTAATGTTTGAAGATTTTCAGGGATAAAGTAGAAGTGCTAGCAATACAAACGAACATGGGAAACTATTTATGTTGGTAATTTATAACTATCTATACATATCAGTTGGCTCAAATGACAGTGTGGTAATGTCTATACCAGGTATTACAAGCAATTTCTGCACTGAACTGATAAAGTGTGGTGTTCTACCTGTTTGAATTTATTAGCTCATAAATTGCTAATAGTGGTGTATGTGTATCCTAAGCACTTCCAGCAAGAAAACTGGGGGTTGGGCTGGGAGAACCCTGTTAAGGGGCAGAATTGAGAGCTGTCCTCACCACTGAAACATGGGCAGAGAACTTTAAGGTTAATTCAGGCAGATGCGGTTTTTACCTGAGGTCGACTAGGAGTGAGAGTTAATATGTGTCAGGAGCAACTAATTTCTCAGCCAATGAGTCCAGAAAATAGTCCTCTCATACCTCTTGCTTCTCATGCAGGCACTGTTATAGACTAATGATGTGCTGTTATAGGCTTATGAAATGCTGAGAGGGTGACGCTTCAGGCTAAAGAAAGCTCAAAGACAGAAGCCTAGCAAAAGTAGAAACACCCTTCAGCTCTGAACCACTGGAGACCCAATGGGGTCCTTGGACCATTTTATGAAGCAGTGTTCAGTCAAACCCTGGAGCTCTGCCCAGAAGGGGAGGGCTTTAAGCTGTATGCACTCTATCCACTATGTTACAAGTTCAGCACTTGTTCCTCTGGCAAAGTCACTTTATTGCAAGATAGAAAAGGCTGGCAAAATAGACCATCTTGTACTGCTTAAGGCCTGAGCTGGTAATTAGTGCAAATCTGCAAAAAATATTTTACCAAGTCTTTTAGTTACTTATGGGCTAATTCCAGCTAAAGGAAACTTCTCTTGCTTCTTTTAACTGTGTTCATATAACAATGAACCGTGCATGGCAGGCAAGGAAGGCATTGCAAGCTTGTCTAAAGAAGGATGCTGTCATTCAGAAGAGGAACGTGAGCGACGAAGTTTTCTCAACCCCTTCCACAGTGAGATCACATAGCTGCAGTGCAGTTTTGGGCCCACCCACATACAAGAATGTTAGATATCTCCTCAGTCTAGGAAAGCAGGGCTCTTCATAATAGAATGCAGTTTGCTGGCCTCTCTGGAATCCAGTAATTCCTTCAAAGGATGTAGTCTTCACTTTGGTTCTTGAGTTCTATTCCCTGCTCCTCAGATCTGTATTTTTCTCTCCAGCTCTGTGGGTCTCTGAAGGGCTCTTGTTTGGCCTGCATTGCCTATAAGGCAACCAAAGTGGTAATGTCGTTAACTACAAATAGCAGAAAAAATTTTTCTCATTACATAAGTAATGCTAGCTCATTCTAGAACATCTGGAAGCTATGAAAGACTATTTTAAAGGATGCCTATACTCATGCTCTTTTGCAAGCACCACCCTCTAGCTGGAAGCCAACTGACGCAGTTCATTACAGCATCTCCAGGTAGAATAACACTGTGCGTAGGAAGGAGAAAAGTTGTGTGTGACCTCAGCTGTCACCATTGCCTGCACCACCCTGGCAAACCAGGAGGTCCTAAGTCTGTCTAGATGATCAGTTCGTTAATACTACGACTGGCATTGAGAAAGCCCACACACTAAGGCTGTGCTAAGTAATATCACAGAGTCTATCAGAGCTGGTACTGGCACCCACTGCCGGTAAACCTAAGGACAAGTCCCATTGCTGGATTCCTTGCAGACGTTCCCTAGCACCAGCCTGGAGTGTGGCAGCCCCACTGGGTGAGTAGACCCAGAGGAACAATTGTATTCACAGTAGTCTGGCTCTCAGGGAATCGTATTACTAAGGGAAGCGGGAATACGCTACATCAAGGGAACACCCCATACAACACAAGAATCTTTGAGTCCCAGATCTTTCTGCTGGTAGGAAGTTTCTTCCAGCAGAGGCACAGTTGCAATACTGAGCCCAGCAGTGAAAGTCTGTAGCTCTATCACAATAGTAAGGCAGCCCTGGTGCTCAAAAAGGGTCTTGTAGAAGGGGACTTCTTTTCTTCCCTGTCCACCACTGCAGACAAAGCTGGGGCTTTTCCCATGGGAACTCAACAGGGGTGCAGCTATATACTGCCTTTCTGGAACACTTCAGGGTGAATACATCCCCACAATAGAGCACCCTCCAGGTTCAGGCTTGCATGAGAGGTAGAGTTACAATTTCTCTTTACTTAGAATATCAATATTCCTGCAGATGAAAAAGAGGTACTTTTATGATCTGAATAAGGAGAACACTGGATCAGGAGTGTGTCTAGGAGGTAGATAGCTTTACTGCTGACCTGGCAGGGGAGCTGAGGTGGCTCCTACCTTTCCTCCTGATAAGACCTCAGTATGTTTCACTGAGAGCTCCCCCAACCACCTCTATCAAGGCTAGGACCACTGTTCACCATTGGGCATTGCATTTACCCAACTGCTTTAGCCATAGTTGGTTTTTACCCATTGACTCTCCCCCTAATTGGCCTGAAGCCTGAATTATTCAACCCAGTAAATAAAATACAGGGGGAAAAAATTAAATGTACCTGCCATGGGGCAATGAGATAAGCTTCAAGAGACCTCTGCCATTCCAACCCCATAAGAGACAGTGAAGTTGCTCATATACCAAGTACATTGCTACTGTAACCAGCACCTGAGAAAGCCATCATAAAAAGACTCTCTATAACTGAGGAACTCATATAGAGTCTTGACCCCTGAAAGCACCAAGAGCCAAGTGAGGCCATCATAAACATAAACATTAAAGGCACATCATTAAGAGGATGGGGAGAATAATTTTTTTTAAATAATAACATGGTCAAATCAAAAATAAATTCAAGAATAATTAGAAGAAATACTCTACCCCGATGAGAAGGAACCAGAAAAATAATTGTGGTAATATGACAAAACACAGTGCTATAACACTCCCAAAGGATCACACTAGCCCTCTGGCAATGGATCCAAATCATGATGAAATCTTTGAAATACCAGATAAATAATTCAAAAGGTTGAATTATTAATAATAATTCAAAAGGTTGATTATTAAGCTACCCAAGGAGATACCAGAGAAAGGTGAAAACCAACATAAAGAAATTGGAAAACCAATTAGGATATGAATGAAAATTTTTTTTTCAAAAGATAGGTATCTTTAAGAAAAACCAATCAGCACTCTGGAAATGAAAGACACACTTAGGGAATTACAAAATGCAGTGGAAAACTTAACAATAGACTAGAATAAGCAGAAGAAAATTTTGGAGCTTGAAGACAAGGCTTTCAAATTAACCCAATCAGACTAAAATAAAGAAAAAAGAATCAAAAGAAATGAACAAAGTCTCCAAGAAATATGGGATTATGTAAAGTGGCCAAGCCTAAGAATAATTGGTGTTCCTTAAGGAGAAGAGGAAGCAAAAAGTTTGGAAAATTTGTTTAAGGGAATATTTAAGGAAAACTCTCCTGGCCTTGCTAGAGATTTAGATACCCAAATGCAAGAAGCCCAAAGAATCTCTAGGATATTCACTGCAAAAAATATCATCATCAAGGCATATAATCATCAGGCTACCCAAAGTCAGCATGAAGGAAACAATTCTAAGAAAAGTGAGACAAAAGCATCAGATAATCTAAAAAGGATAACTATCAGACTAACAGTTGAGTTCTCAGCAGAAACTTACAAGCCAGAAGGAACTGGACTCCTATCTTTAACCTCCTTAAATGGAATAACTGTCAGCTAAGAATTTTGTATCCAGCAAAACTAAATTTCATAAATGAAGGAGAAATAAAGTCATTTAAAGACAAACAAATGCTGAGGGAATTTGTCACTACTAGACCAACCCTGGAAGAAATGCTAAAAGGAATTCTAAATCTTGAAACAAAAGCTCAATATGCACCAAAATAGAAACTCTTAAAAGCATAAAACTCACAGAGTCTATGAAACAATAATATAATGAGAAAAATTAAGTACCTAGGTAACAACATGATGAGTGGAACAATACCTCATATTTAATATTAAAGTTGAACTTAAATGGCCTAAATGCTCCACTTAAAAGATACAGATTGGCAGAATGGATAGAAATTATAAGCCAAGTATCTGCTGTCTTCAAGAGACTTACCTAACATGTAAAAATTCATATAAACTCAAGGTAAAGGAGGGAGAAAAAGATATTCCATGCAAATGGACACCAAAAGTGAGCAGGAGTATCTATTCTTATATCAGACAAAACAGACTTTCAAGTAGCAACAGCGGGAAAAAAAGGACATAAAAGAATCAATAGAAGAAGAAGATATTACAATCCTAACTTTATATGCACCAACATGGAGCTCCAAGATTTATTAAACAGTTAATATCAGACCTAAGAAATGAGACAGAGAGCAACACAATAATAGTGAGATACTTCAATACTCCACTGACAGCACTAGACAGATCATCAAGACAGAAACTCAACAAAGAAACAATGGACTTAAACTACAATCTAGAGCAAATGGACCTAACAGATATTTACAGAAGATTCTACCCAAGAACTGCAAAATATACATTCTTCTCATCAGCTCATGAAACATTCTCCAAGACAGACCATATGGTAGGCTACAAAATAAATCTCAATAAATTTTTAAAAATCAAAGTCATGTCAACTATCTTCTCAGACCACAGTGGAATAAAACTAGAAATCAACTTTAAAAGGATCCTCAAAATTATACCAATACATGGAAATTAAGCAATCTGCTCCCCAATGATTTTTAGGTTAACAAATCAAGATGGAAATTTTAAAATTCTTAGAAATGAATGATAACCTCTGTGATATAGCAAAAGCACTGCTAAGAAGAAAGCTTATAGTGCTAAATGCCTACATCAAAAAGTCTGAAAGGTCACAAATTGGCAACCTAATGTCACATCCCAAGGAACTAGAAAAACAAGAACAAATCAAAGCTAGCATAAGAAACAAGCAAACAAAGATCAGAGCAGAATTAAATGAAATTGAAACAAACAAAATAATACAAAAGATCAATGAACCAAAAAACTGGTTCTTTAAAAAGATACATTGATAGAACATTAGCTAGATTAACCAAGAAAAGAAGAGAGAACATTCAAATAAGCTCAATTAGAAATGAAGAAATGAAACTGGAGACATTATAACCAACACCACAGAAATACAAAAGATCATTTGAGACTGCTATGAACACCTCTGTGCGCACAAACTAGAAAAGTTAGAGGAAATGAATAAATTCCTGGAAACATACAGCCCTCCTAGATTAAATCAGGAGGAAAAAAAACCCTGAACAGACAAATAAAAATACCATGAAAAAATCTTTGTGAGGCCGGATGGTGTGCTATACCTTCCGTATTTCCATGAGTTCTGGTCCAAATTCAAGAAATTAATCAACTGAAGAGCTAAGAGTCAAACAGGAGTTTGACTCCTAGTCCATCAAGTTAACTGGAGTGTTATATTTCTAGTCCTTCTATCCAGGAGCACATTATATTTCTCCACTAATGTAAGTCTTCTATTAGATGTCTCAATGTTGTTTTTTTCCTCCTCCTCTTCCTCCTCCCCCTCCTCCCCACTCCCCCTCTCCCTTTGAGGCAGTATCTTGTTCTGTTGCCCAGGCTGGAGTGCAGTGGCAGTCATGGCTCACTGCAGCCTCAACCTCCCACGATCAGGTGATTCTCCCACCTCAGCCTCCTGAGTAGCTGGGATCACAGGACCACACCACCACATCTGGCTAATTTTTGTTTGTTTGTTTTGGTAGAGATGGAGTCTAACTATGTTGCCCAGGCTGGTCTCAAACTCTTGGGGTCCAAAGATCCTCCTGCCTCGGCCTCCCAGAGTGCTGCAATTACAGGTGTGAGCCACCAACATGGCCAAGTTTTATCTTTTCCTATAGACTTTACATATTTTAATAGAAATTTTTCATTTCTTTCCAAGCAGTTTTTAATGCTACTTTGAACTATTCTTTGTCCTTTGCACTAAGATCATTCTTACAAATAGATCTTATGTTACCTTAAATAATTTATTTCTTCTAATTGTGCTTGATTATGGACCTTGAGCGTAGTAGGAAAATGAAGAATTAAGTCCTAGAAAAGGTTGCAGAGAAACTATAGAAAATGAGTATACAGTGTCTGAAATGAAAGCTCAGAAGGTCCCTTTAGGTGGGAGACACAAAGCTCAGGTAGATCAAGTTTCTTATCATAACTTTGCTAATCACTTTTGGATATGAGATGCAAAGACGATGTTGGTAGCCACTATATCAGTGGTTTCTAAACTTTGCTGCACATTAGAATGATCTTAGAGCTTATAAACCTCCCCATGCCCTGCTCATGTTGTACCCTTACCAATTAAGTCAGCTGGCTGGGGATGGGGACCAGACATCAGTAGTTTTTAGAGATTCCCAGGTGATTCCAATGTGTGGCACAGATGAGAACCAGCATACTAAATAATGCATTACTTAATATAGCAATTATAAGCTCCTGGTTTAACTATTTAATAAACCCAACATTGAATTTGCCAACATTGAGTTTCTTTGCTTAAAGTGAGGTACATGTGTAAAGTATGTGATACTACTAATAATTATTCTTTCTGTGTGTAGAAAAATGGAGACTTGGGGGGCCCCCACACCAAACTTACTAGATCAGAATCTGCAGCAAAATAACCTCCCCAGTTGATTCTCTCACACATTAAGATTTGAGATGCACTTGTCTGTCTCACCCTCCAGGCTGTGACTTCCAGAAAGCTTGGACTACACCAGACCATCCTTGTTTCCCAGTGGGACCTTACAGGGCCTTGCAGATGGGAGAGCTTAAGAATTGTTTTCCGAATTGAATCATTAATGAGTGTGCTGCTGGCTCAGTGTCAAAGGATGGGATGCTAAGGGCATTGTTAGTACCAAAGAGAGCATAAACATTTCTTAAATTGCTTCGGTGACAGACACCTTTGAGAATCTCATGAAAGCTAAGGACCATTTTTCTGTCTTTACAAAATTCTTCATACAGGTGGTTCACAGAGTCTCCAGATGCCCATAACATGGACTCCCTATATCCATGGCAGATAAATATTTGAGTCTAAAGTAGTCACTGAAATCTTGAGGCATGTATGCATCTTTCTATCATCTTCAGAATGGACAGCAGGTGGAGCAGGATATTTAAAAAATACTGATGACAATTTAATTAAAAAGGCTAAACTGAAAATAGTTTTACAAGGGCATGGCAAAGGTATTTATTTAGGCTTTTACACCAGTCTCAAAGAAGTGTTTTGACTAGCACTTTGGTTTTCTTTTTTCTTTGTACTGTGAATTTCTTTAGTAACTTCCTTTTAACTTTAAATAAATCTATCATCTAGAATGACCGTGAACTTTAATAGAAGAAGAAAATCATGACTATTACCACAAATACCCAGACCCAGTCTAAAATAGATCAGGCAGTCCGTAAAGAAGTGGAAACATTTGCTTGCATGGTCTCCACACCCAGGCAATTAGTTCAGTTATTGAGGCATAAAGCGGAGGGAGGAGAAAACATGTCAAATGCTACTGTAACATATGTGCCGGGAGTGGGTTGGCAAAAGCTCATAAATTGGACTTGGCCCACAAACAAAATTTAGTTGAGATTGGCAATAAAAACATTTTCTAGAGTTTTGCTGTCTTTGCTGATTTGAATCATAATCTAACACATAGTATTTGGGCAATAGTAATCTTATTATTTACATCTCATTTTATTCCATACAACATGTAAATTGTATTTTATGGATTTGTATGCCAAAAAAGGAAATAAAATTTTGAATAAAAGAATGAATAAAATAGGTCAAATGAAAAATAAGTGGAAAATGATGAGATAAAAGAGAAGGCAAAAACTGCATGCTGTAGATTCTATATATCTGAGATATGAGAGCCATTAATTGCTAAGACATGAAGGCTACAATCTTGGCTGTAAGATTTCTTATATCAAAATAATGATTGCATTCCTAACTTCCTAAGAGAAAAACAAGTCTATTATTCCTGAAACAGATTAAAGAGAAAGTGCTTCATGTATCATCATAAAGAGGACCTTTATTGAAGCTGAAGCTGACTTCAATGATTTGACAATAAATTTCAAGGAAGAACAGACAGAGCACGTTTGTCTTATCCATTGCAAAAGGCTATTTGAGCTGCCATGAGACTGTCTCTCTTGACCCTGACTCTTGTAGGGACAGGGTCTAGGTATACTTCAATAAAGAGAGGTCTATGTCCATCTCAAGAAGCCAGCCCACAGCTGAGACCTTGGTTATTAGAACTGCAACTTGGTATTATTTCTAACATATTTTCCTGAAAACCAATAAAATATAGTAAAGATTAGTAATAGAATAACTATCAGCTCTCTGCCTATTCCTTGGGTAGAACCTCAGTCTAAGAAACTCAGACTGGCAATTTTTCAAGGCTGAAAATGTGGAATAAGCTAATAGGACTATAATTTATGGAAAAGCAAAAGGGTTACTTTAAAAAAAAAATGTTCAATCAGTGAAGCCTCACTCACAGTGCTAACAAGATAAAATATGGGTGAGAGTTTGGGCCCACCATCTTGATCAGAGTGACCCCACTCTGCTGGTGGGGAATCTCCACCAGGTGGCACATTGAATTAGAGGTGAGATATTGGTTCAAGGGGTTTTTTTCTGTTTGTTTGTTTGTTTTGAGATAGAGTCTTGCTCTGTCCCCCAGGCTGGAGTGCAGTGGCGTGATTTTGGCTCACTGCAACCTCTACCTCCCAGGTTCAAGTGATTCTCCTGCCTCAGGCTCCTGAGTAGCAGGGATTACAGGCGTGCGCCACCACTTGCAGTGTTTTCAGTAGAAAGAGGATCTCACTGTGTTGGCCAGGCTGGTCTTGAACTCCTGATCTCAGGTGACCTGCCCACTTTGGCCTTCCGAAGTGCTGGGTTTACAGGCATGAGCCACCGTGCCCAGCCATTGGTTTGAGTTTTTACATTAACAGTGTTAATTAGCATGTCAGTTTCGTTATCTTTTGCAACTTTTACATACCGTTTATACTATTAATTTTTTGTTGAAGTTGGCTTTAAAATTTTATTCATCCTAAGCAAAAAATATTTATAATTTTTGTGTAAGATATAGTTTCCTAACACACATTACACACACACACACACACACACACACACACACATTTTTTTTTTTTTTTTTTTTTTTTTGAGATGGAGTCTCACTCTGTTGCCAGGCTGGAGCACAGTACACAATCTCGGCTTACTGCAACCTCTTCCTCCCAGGTTCAAGTGATTCTCTTGCCTAAGTCTCCTGCATAGCTGGGACTATGGGTGCGTGCCACCATGCCCAGCTAATTTTTGTGTTTTTAGTAGAGACAGGGTTTCACTATGTTGGCCAGGATGGTCTCAATGTCTTAACCTTGTGATCCACCTGCCTCAGGCTTCCAAAGTTCTGGGGTTACAGGCGTGAGCCACCGTAAAATGTTTTTAAATAACTCCATGAACCATCTAAAGTTGTTTCTAACATCACATGCAATGGAAATCACAACTTACAAAATATGCCAACACTTTAGATGGAGCTTGGCAATGGCTTAAAACCACAGACATTGGAAACAGACTGCCAGGGTTCTAATGCCAGCCCTGTTCCTTATTAGCTGTGAGACACTGAGCAAGTCACTTAATCTTTCTGTGCCTCAGTATCCTCATCTGCAAAATGGGAGTAATATTACTAGTATTTGCCACACAATTATTGGGAAAACTAAATGAATTAATATATGTAAAGGAGTTCTATCAGGGCTTGATACTTAGTAAGATACTTAGTGCCATTATCATTAAAACACAGTAAATAAGATAGTCTTTGTTCTAGAGAAGTTCAGGCTGTTGATTCTGTAGAACTGGGGAAAGTCAGCTTTTTTTGGATAACCCCATGAACTAATCCACTCCTGTTTCACTGAATTCATACCTGAGATGCCTAGTGATAAGAGTTACCTTTAATATCAAATTTGATGGGCAAATTCCTGTCTTCACACATGGCTCTATTACACCTAAATTTAATTAGATAATAACATATTTATAAGAAGATTAAAAATTTAATTTTCCCTTGCTATTTGTTATTGACTGATAAATTGGCAGATGTAAAGAAAATGGAGAAGGAAAGAGGAAAGAATAAGGATGGAAAAAAAGGACAAAGCTGGGAGCCAAAGGCCAGGCCTAAGAACTTCAGGAAAATTGAACCCGTAAGCTTCAAAAAGTTTTCACAGAGTTAAAATAACATGCGAAAGTGGCTACTTCCGAGTAGGAGGATGAATTTTATTTTCTTCTCTCTGCTTTTCTGTGTTTACTAAATTTGCTACAATAAGCACATTTTGTTTTGATAATGATAAAAAAGTGGAAAGTGTTTTTTAAATTAATAAAATGTATCATTGGAAAAATTCCTTTTCTTTCTTTCTTTCTTTCTTTCTTTCTTTCTTTCTTTCTTTCTCTTTCTTTCTTTCTTTCTTTTCTTTCTTCCTTCCTTCCTTCCTTGTTTCCTTCCTTCCTTCTTTCTTTCTTTCTTTTTTTTTTCTCTCTCTCTCTTTCTTTTTTTTTTTTTTCAAAGTCTTGCTCTGTCACCCAGGCTGGAGTGCAATGGCGTGATATGGGCTCACTGCAACCTCTGCCTCCCAGGTTCAAGTGATTCTCCTGCCTCAGCCTCCTGAGTAGCTGGGATTACAGGCATCTGCCACCACACCCAGCTAATTTATGTATTTTTAGTAAAGACTTGTTGACCAGGCTGGTCTCAAACTCCTAACCTCAGGTGATGCACCGGCCAGGAAAATTCCAAATACAATGTTCAGGAAGAAAGGAATTCAAATGAGTAATAATTGAATACATAGCAGAAGAGAAAAACTGTGACAGGGTAAGATTTGATGCTTATTCATTAGTAAACGACTACCAAGAATTTCAGATGCGTGACTTAATAAAAGCATTTGCATCAAAACAACTTTCTCAGAGTTTTCTGCATTATAGATGTTATCATTGCTTGAAAAGTAAGAGATTCAGCCCATGAAGACAGTTAAAGAAGTGGGAGGCTGGGGGTAAAAACCATAAATCTTCAAAGGCCCACCTTCTATTCTGATGGTACACACGTGGGCTTTGACCAGCAGTGTTCCTTTGGGAGATTTTACTTGTAGAGTGCATCATGAGCCCAGAGCCAGTGAGTGCCTGCCCATGGGAATCTTAGTTGCCACAGTCCTGGACCTGACCATGAGGACTGGGCCTCTCCTACCTTTAAACTAAGTTGTCAGGTCCCAAAACGTGGTATGGTAGTACTTTTCTTGAACCTCCAAACCTGTATTGCCATAGAAACTATATTATGATGCTTTAATAGGATTCTAGGCTCCTTTGGGTTTTCAAGGATATTTTGCATCATTTTTCTCATTTAAATCTGGTATAGACTTACTAATTTTTGTTTTCTTGATTTCTCATTGCCAAAGGGAAGAGTATTGACATCTTTCTATCAGTTTTGAGGAGGTGTATTAAAATCTCCCACTGTGATTTAGAGTTTGCCAGTCTCTCCCAGTGGAACCAATTTTTTTCTTTGTAAGTGTCTTTCATGTCTCTGTTGTGAAGTACAGATAAGTACATGTTTGTTAGAGTTTCTTGGATTATTCCTTTTATGACATATTATGTCTCTCTTTATTTCTTGTCTTATTCTGACATTTTACTTGGGAGGTGCAAGCCCAGGGCAGTGCAGGTGAGGAAGAAAGGAAACGAGATGAGTGAAAAGGCAGTGAGTTATCACGCGGGCCACTGCTTCTCAACCAACTCAGAAAGCGTGGTATGTTGCTGAGCACAGGTCTGTTCTCCAGCATGAGGGACTTTCTCCACAAAGGTTGCAAGAAAAGAAGGAATGGAGAATTGATCTGCCTGGCTCCCCTTCTCTGTCTCACTTAACGTTTGATTGAGTTTCATCCCATTTGAACCTAGTTCCTCCACATTTTTTCAGCGTTGTGCCATTTGGCTCTTTGGAGGCTCCCCAGAAGCTGACTCTAATGCCCTGAAATGTGGTTGTTCATCCAAACCTAGAGTGGAGTGGGGTGGAGTGGGGTGGAATGAGGTGGAGTGGGGTGGAGTGGAGGCATGTGGGTGAGGCGCCAGTCAAGAGAGCAGCAGGAAGCAGGTGAGAGAATCTGGGAAGGTATGAAAGGTTTGTGTCTGGCACATCCTTAATAACATATGTTCTCACCTAATAATATTAATAATACCCTGGAGCCAATTCAATAAGACTGTCACCCCCATGGAAAGATTGGCAAACTCAGAATCAGTTTAAGAAGTATGTGTTGAATGCACTCACCATGTCCAAGTGACCATGTCAGGGCTATGAGGGGAAAGTGACGTACAAGACGGGATCCTGGGCTTCATGAAAAACAGGGAGCCTCCAGAGGAAAGATTTTGGAGTAAACAGACCTGGATTTGAATTTCTGCTCTGCCACTTATGCTCTGTAAATTTGAAAAAAAAAATAATTAATTTTCTAAGCCTCCGTTTCCTGGGGATAATAAGAGTGTTTGCATTTTAGTATTGTCACAAGATTGAAATGAAATCACAATTTTAGAGTAACCGGTACATTTGATTAATGCTAAATGCTGTTTCTGTCTCACAAGCTCAAATCTAGGGCTCAAGACAGATAACTACAAAAAGATCCATTACAGGCAAAGTATGAGAAAAAAAAAAACCATGGGGCACCGAGAAGGGAAAGGATAGCTCCAGCAGAGGAAGGCCAGGGAAGGTTCCAGGTCTGTGGCAAAAGAGAAAGAAAAGTCCTTCCCCTTTCCTGGTGCATGGTCAAGCCCTGAGCAACTTTATTTGACAAATTTGGTCTTTGGCACCTTCCTTCTTTGTGTACCCCTCTCCTGCCTCCATCCTTTGTTTCTTCTCCTGGCTGTAACCCTGCCTGCATTTCCTGACCTGGAGGAGCAGGCAGAGGGACCATGTTTTCCCAACCCAACTCCCTTGCCTTTGGAGGTGCTGTGATTCGTTAGAGCGCAAACTGATTATCCAAACCCAAATCAAGTTCCAGTGACTGCTGGATCTTTACCTTCCTAATAGCTTGTACCTCTGCCTAGTTGAAGCTTATTTCACAGAGACAAATCTCTAATCAGAATCATCCTCCATGAGAATAAACTCGTTAAAATGGCTCCCACAAACTTTCCTGGTTTTTTAGGGTCTTTCTCTACTTTTAGAGCTGTGGGCTCTCTGGAAGCTGTGAGAGTTTTCACAACAGCTTTCCTAGAGTAGCTCTGGACAGCTAAGAGTAAAGGTTACCTTATAGATATTAGGTGTTTGCAACTGAGGGACTGTTCGTCAGAAATCACAGTCACTAGAATTTCCATACTGTTCCCTCTACATTTTTCCATCATAAAATCTCCTCTCTAGCCCCATTCCTTTCTCAGCATTTTCCTCTTTGTCTTACCACATGTTCTACATATTAAATATAGCATCCACATATCAAGTTTTTGGTTAAGGAGAGGCCTAGAGTATAGTAAAGGTTTTAATTTCCTGTTTGGTAGAACACATTCTTCATACAATGAACATGTGAAAACAAACTTCTTGTTTAATCAGATAAAAGGAGTGAGGCATATAAAGAATTGTGACACAATTTTCCTTCAGTTAGTCATTTCTCCTACTTTCCCGGCTCATCTGAATATTTCTGTACATGAGTCCAATATGGAATAGCTCCTCCCTTAATGTTCTTCTCACCTGATAGTTTAAGAAGTCTGTTAGTAAGGAGTGACAAGGCAAGCCACACACATCTTAGAGGGCACTTTGAGTTTAATTTAACAGGACCTTCCAGTAATGCTACAGCCAGTTTCTGAAGACCCTTCTTCCCTGTCTTTTGATGGTGGTGGCAGATTTAGGAATGAGCAGAGGCAGTGTGCTATTGTGGAAAAACACTGACCGGTGATGGGGCAATTGGCTGAACCACTTACTAGCTGTTTGCCATGGCTGAGTTACTTCATCTTGTGCAGCCTCCATTTTCTTGCATTTAAAAAGTAAGTGACAAACCCTACTTTGTGAAATCAACAATCAATGAGATTATTTGACTTATAAAACATTTGGATACCTGTGTGCCAGACACTGTGTTAAGCACTGGGGATATAGATTTGAACAACATAAAGTCTTGCCCTCAAGTAGTGCAGAATCTTATAGGTGATTCAAATCTCGTAGGTGAGTCAAATATGTAAATCTGCATAGTAAGTGTAATGATGAAAGTATATTCCACGGTCATTCTCAAGATGTGAGATTTTATCAGCATACAGAGGGAGCTTTTTAAATTATACACAAAACCACACCTCGGATTGGGGTGCAAGACTCTCGATAATTACCACTTCTTTAAAACTACCACTACACATATTTAGCAATGGAAGTCATGTGGTTTGAGTCAGCTGTCTCCCATTTTCAGAGATGGAAACTCCCACATAACCGTTTCCTACCCCAACCCCTAGAACCTCTACTCCATATAATATCCTTGGGCAACATAAGTTACAACCTAAATTTCAGCTTCTACTTGCTTGCTAATGACTCTGTGAAATCTGTATCTTCAGTCCTGATTGTTCTGCTGAGCTCAAAAACAACTGTCTACTAGTGAACAGTTATCTTCTGCATGATCCACAGGTCCCTCTCTTGTGATAAAAGCAGACTGAGCTCAGGGCCCTCCTCCCTTCTGCTAGTAAAGCCATTCCTCCTGTATTCCCCATTGTAGTGGCAGAATACAGATAGGATTTACCCAATCTCTCTTGAAGTAATCTTAGATTCCTTCCATCCTCTGCACCATTTCAGTCAGCCACCAAATCCTAGAAGTGCTATTTCTGAAATTATATATATAATATGTATAATTTATATATATAATTTCTCTATATATACAAATGGATGCACATATATATTAGAGCATATATATAATATATATGTATATGTATACATATCTCCAACTCTCTATTCTGGACTATTACAATGACCTTGTCTACTTTGAAATATGCTGTCTAAACTCGTATATGTCATTTCCACAGGTAAATATCATCATGATGTCATTCCCAGCTAAACTTCTTCCCAGGGTTTCCTTTCCCTTTTCTTAACCCTAGCATCTCAAACTGGGCCTTACTCATCTTCTTGCTTGGTCAGTTCAGAGGTAGAGTGAAAAATTGGTATGTCCTAGGAAAGGAGGACATGTAAAATAAATAACAAATAATTCTTCCATATAAAGAATTATAGAAGAAACCATCCCACAGTGCAGTAATTTTCTGTCTGTTTTGGAAGGCACCGGAAGGGTCAAACACCATAAAAGATATTTAGTGACCACTTATTGAATACCTATGATATGTTAGGCACCAATCCAGTTGCTTAAGTTGCAATGATTAAAATATGTGGTTCCCGCATGTGAATTGAGAAAATTATAATGAGTTTTTAGTTATTATATATGTGTAAAGTATTGCTAGAGCATGGAGCTCTGACAGCTTGAGTTGTAACTTGAAGGTTGAATAGGAACTTGATAAGCTGTGGTGGGCTACATGGGGAGATAAAGGATCCAGAAGTTACAGCAAGAGGAAGCATGATGTTTGGGAAATGGAAAATACTTCATTGCCACAAGGCTGTAGAGTGCTCAGTGGAGGATGATCAAAAGAACATGAGTGAAGGGGTGGGCTGAAGCATTCATCATTCATTTATTCACTTACTAACATGTTCATTAACAAATATTTATCAAGTATCCTTTCCGGAGTCTCTCATTAGTTCTGTCATCCCCATGGAGCTATGCCTGGGTCATGGCTTAAGCTGAGACCTTCAAAGTTGCCTATGAGTAGATAAAGATTCTAAGTGAAGTCATCGCTTGTCTATTGCTTCCCCCTTCCTGGACCTCCACTTCCAGTTCTTCTAACATACCTTTAAGCTCTTAAATATGCCTCTGCAGTATTCTAGCCACAGATGAGAAATATCATCCTTTAAATGAATTAGAAGGAAGGGAAAAATACATTTAAAGAGAAAAAGTCTCAGCAGTTACGCAGAAGCCTCTTTGCTACTATAAATACTTAGGACAGAAAGGCACATGGTTTAAACCAACTCCCTGCCACACTCAATGTGTAGTTTTCATGTTTTAAACTATCAATGTTTCAATGTTCAATCGTTACTCTTGTGCTGGCAGTCCTTTCTCTTGTGTCTGTGAGTTTCTCCCTATTAAATAAACCCTCTCTTTTGGAAGAATTCTTATGGCAATGACTATAATTACAAGCCAAAGCTGAGCTGTAAAATGCAGTGATATGACAGCTTTTGTGATAGAAAGGGTGGAGAAACAATGAAAGCTTATAATTTTCTTTGAGATGTCTTAAAGTCTGACAGCAGCCCCTCCCTTATGATGTAAATGTGCAGTGACCTAAAGTTTCAGGAGAGACGAAGCCAGAAAGACATGCCAAGTCACTGCCACAATGACCACCAGTAAACAAGCAAGGAAAGATTCAGTGTAATGCTGAATTCTCTGACTTCTTCAAAAGGAATGGTCTAGAATGGTATTCCCAACATTTCCGAATATGAGGGCTCTTTTTAATGCCAAAACTTTTCATTCCTTACTTGAGATGAGTTGTTCTTTTAATGTCCATCGTTTGAGGACATACATGATGATAATATGCAATTAATTTGTTAATACTTTGAAATAAATTATTTTGCTTCATTAATCATAACAGCATTTATAAATACCTGAAAAACAAAACATATATGTTTTAAAAATACTATTCAGTCTACCAACAAAGCTTGGCCCCTTTTGCATTTGATAACAATGGCAGCAGTGCAGAAATTCTACACCTGCCCCACATAACAGTCTCAGGCCTGGGACAATGTGTTCCTTGTATTCATTTATTTGTTCACTTGTTTAGTTGTTTCTTTTCATAAAAAAAAAAAAAGGATCGGGGCCTACTGTATTCTCAGCATCATGCTGGAGGTCATAGATACAAAATCAAGTGACACCTGGAATCTGCCCTCATAGAACTTAAGTCCAGTGGGGAAGACAGATATATAAATCTGTAAAAGTACAATGAGCACAAAAAAGCATGGGAGGAAGTGGTTAGTTCTACTGGGTGAGAGGAGTTAAAAAGCATTTATCTGGGAGCATTTATTAGTCAGCTATTGTCACAATAATGTTGTACGTAATGTTGTACGTAATCACTCAAAGACATAGTAACTCAAAACAGTCATCCTCAGGCTCATGTCCTTAAGTCAACAACCAATCTGCTGGGCTGTGCTTGGTTTCGGGATTTGGGCTTCAGGCTCTGGGCTCCAACTGTAAGCTGCAGATTGGGATCAGATCCACTCAACATGGCTCTCATCCTCCCTGGACCAGAATATGTGCTCGTTGTGGGTCACTACAGAGCAAGAGAGCCCAACTGTGCAAGAACAGTTCAGGTCTCTGCTCTTCCTACAGCCATAAAAACTCCATTGTTCATGGCAAGTAACAAGGCCAAGCCCAAAGTCAGGGAACAGGTACATGTACTCCACCTACCTTTCAGCCATGCACGGGTGTGAATCTACTGGAGGGAAGTGAGGAATTAAAACCAAAAATTCAATTTACCACAAGAGACAACTCTTGATCTGAAAGATGATTACAAGTTTATCTGGTTTATCTAAACATCTGAAATGAGGATCGGGAGAAATAAATAAATATTAATACATAGTATTTGGCCTAACAGAAATGTTTTGAGGGAAAGTAGTTAGGACTGTTGTAAAAGGTGCATGCTCAGTGTCTGTCATGAAATACACCAGGGCCATTAGTATATAGAGAGGAGCACAGTCTATATGTGCCAGAGCTAAATAGATCTAGAGAAAATGTAATGAAAGACCTCATCCTGCTGACAGTAGGCCCATATGGATTATGCAGGAGCCATGTGAACCCAATGTCTCTAATGTGATGACAGTGACATTAAAAAAAAAAAAAAAAGTAGAACTCACATACGATGCTGACTTCAGCACCAATTTATTCCTCATGCTGCTGTCTTCAAAGTATTGAGGTTGTAGTTTGTATAAATTTTCTGTTGTCCCCATAAACATATCAGCACAAACTTAATGGTTTAAAAGCAATACAAATGTATTACTTTACAGTTCTGGAGGTGAGAGTCCTGAAATAAGTCTCATGGGCCAAAAACAAAGCTGTTTGCATGTCTGCATTTTTTTCTGGACACTCTAGGAGATTGTCTGTTTCCTTGCCCTTTCCAGAGTCTAGAGTACAACTGCATTCCTTAGCTTGTGGTTCCTTCCTCCATCTTCAAAGGCAGCAGTGTAGCATCTTCAGATCTTTGAATCTGAACACTGCCTCCCTCTTCCACATTTAAAGGACCCTTATGATTATATTGGGCCCACCCAGATAATCCAGGATGATCTCATTTTAATAACAGCTGGTTAGCAACCTTAATTCCTCCTTGACATATTCACAAATTCTGGGTATTAGGATGTATGTATCTTTGAGAGGACATTATTCTGGTTTTGGTTCTGGTCATTTATTCTGGTTTTTCCCAGATATGGCTCTTGGGGGAAAAAATAACAATGCTTCATATTAGTATTATACCTTACTACAAGCCAAACATTTTCTTTGTTTTTTTTTTTGTTTTGTTTTGTTTTTTTTTAATGATCTCACTTTTGTAAGCAGAGAACAATTGTATGGTGGACAAATGGTGGCCTAGATATGTTAAATGACAATATAGTATGGCATAGTAGTTACTTGCTGCTTTTTCAATTGCCTGGGAGTATTCCTCATGTACCTCGATTGGTCTTTACCAAGTTCTATTGCAATTGCAGTAGTTTCCTCTTATCCAGAGATAGCTTTCATAACCCTCGGTGGATGCCTGAAACTAAGAATAGTACTAAACTCTACATACACTATGTTTTTTCCTATATGTACATACCTTTGATAAAGTATAATTTATAAATTAGGCACAGTAAGAGATTGACAATAACTAGCAATAGAACAAGTATACCACTATACTGTAATAAAAGTTATGTGTGGACGCGATGGCTCACACCCCTAATCCCAGCACTTTGGGAGGCCGAGATGGGTGGATCACCGGAGGTCAGGAGTTCAAGACCAGCCTGGCCAACATGGCAAAACCCCGTCTCTACTAAAAAAAATGGAAAAATTAACCAGGTGTGGTGGTGGTCGCCTATAATCTCAGCTACTCGGGAGGCGGAAGCAGGAGAATCGCTTGAACCTGGGAAGCAGAGGTGGCGGTGAACGGAGATCATGCTACTGCACTCCAGCCTGAGCAACAGAGTGAGACGTTCTCAAAAAAAGAAAAAAAAGTTATGTGAACACGCTCTCTTTCTCTTTCAAAATATCATATTGTACTATAATCACTTAATTTCAGACAGCAATTGAACGTGGATGACTGAAACCGCGGAAAGTGAAACCTTGGATGGCTGGGAGGAGTGGGGGTTACTAATATATTTGTTTCATATCTGTATCACCACTTCAAGGCAGAGAGTCATTTTATGCTCTGTGCCTTAGTAAAAAAAAAAAAAAAAAAAAAAAAGGCAAAAGAAAATTATGTTCCTTAACCACTCAATATGTTCAACACGTGCCACAAACTCTATACGTGATTTGTAATTTATTCTTCCCCAGGTAAGTAAACCTGGGCCCAAGGTCACAAAGCACACAGCTGGAACTCACACCAAGACCTGCTCGACTTCAAAACCAGTGATCTTTCCCCTGCTTCCGATGGGACAGGTGATCCCTCAGCTTACTCTTGAAGAGACAATATGGGCTACTGTATTTCAATATCTGAAATGAAGCCTTGTAGAAACAAGTAGCAGTAACCAAACAGCATTATTTTTGTTTGTTCATTTGTTTCCAAATGACTTGTGACTTTTGTAATGGAGAAAATCTTCAACCCGAATCTTAATTCCACCAACAATGAGTGTGTGCCTTGAACAATTCACAGCCTTTCTGAGCTGGTTTATTTTAGAGTGAGCAAGTTGGAGTAGGTGACCTCTGAGTTTTCCTCTGTAATTTGAGACCTTTTGGTGTTCACACAGCTTAGCACAGGAAGAGCTGGGACTAGAATACAGGTTTTCTGTGTTCACAAAGGGAGGGCTTTTCCATCATCCCTCCTGAGTCTGTGACATATTCCAGTTTTAAGGCAGAACTTTGAAACCAGAAGGAAATGATTAAGTTTATTGCTCTATGTCGATGTATATTTTAGCCCAATAAACCATGACACTTATTAAAACAATTTCAATATTTCAAAGATGTAGAAAATTTCCTTGAACCATTTTTATTGTTTTTAGAAATAAAAAATTATTAAATGATTCACGCATATTTTTTAAATGGGAAATAACATGACACACATGTACCACAGTACCCAGATTTAATAAATCTTTACAGTATGCAATATCTGTTTCAATTTTTAATAGAAATAAAATATCACAGGTAAACTCAAAGTTTCCTAATCTTATATTTCTTCACACACTTCCCAGAGGAAAATGACTATTCTGAAGTTAGTTGGTTCTATTCCTTAATTTTAATATGTTTATTCATATTCATAAGACATTTACTTAGTATTAAGTACTTTTGAAACTGATATAAATGGAATCATACAACAAAGTTTATTTTGCAACCAAATCATTACTGCTGATTCCTCAGCAGTTTTTTTTTTTTCACTGCATGTTTTGGTTGCAAGATTTATCCATGTTAAAATGTGTAGGTCTAGTTTATTAATTTTAATTATATTTTATTTTATTGTATGACCATAACATTTATTTTTTCTTTGATTTTGAATTTAAATTTTTTTTAGTATTTAAACAGTGCTGCAATGAACATTTTTCCTTATATCAATCTCCTTGTTCCTGTGAGCTTCTCAAACTGTGACTGGAAGATCGTTACCAATTTATAACTAGTTAAGTATAGAAATTAACAATACTAATTTAGAAAATTTAATAGCAGTCCAACTGAGTACTTTTATGTCTATTGAATCTAATAATACAGAATATTGAGGTTTGTATTTTGTACATCTGTTTTAAAGTTTTATTTTATTTTATTTTATTTTATTTTATTTTATTTTATTTTATTTTTGAGACAGGCTCTCACTCTGTCACCTAGGCCAGGGTGGAGTGGTGCAATCATAGCTCACTCTATCCTCAAACTCCCAGGCACAGGTGATCCTCTGACCTGAGCTTCCCGAGGAGCTAGGACTATAGGCACACACTACCACACCTGACTAATTTTTTTATTTGCTATAGAGATGGAACTTTGCCGTCTTGCCCAGACTGCTCTCAAAATCCTGGGCTCAAGTGATCCATCCACCTCAGCCTCCCAACATGCTGGGACTACAGGCACAAGCCACTGTGCCCAGCCAAAACTTTATTTATTCATTTGCATTGCATTTTACAAACATATTGATCCTCAGCAGGTTGGAAATATTTTTAGAAAACTTGGCTTTTTATTAAAGATAGTTTGAGACTTTCTCCATGGTTTCTACCTGCAAGTAGAATTTCTGCTTGAAGAATAAGTGCATCTTTAGCTAAAAGGTAAAAACAAATTGCACTCCAGAATGGACAAACCCATTTTTAATGTATTCTACAGTGTATGAGTTTCCTTTTCCAACAGTCACATTATCAAACCTTTAAATCTTTCTCAATATGATAGCTGTGAAATAATGTTTTATTTTAATTAGCAATTATTTGATTAGTAATGAGGTTGAATATCTATTTGTATGCTAATTACATTCCCAGTTACCTGACTTTAACAAGGCAAGTTTCCCAGTTTGCAAGTATGGGTAAAATACATATTTAGAAATCTAGCTATAGCAGGTAAAGTATCATAACAGGTAAAACTGGTTTTTAAGGAGAAAAGCCTAGAAACAGCTAGTTTTGACTTGATGGAGGACAGGAAAAACCAGTTGTAGCAAATGAGTGCATGGTCAGATAACTTTAGAGTATACATGTCTTTTCTGGTATTTTGGTTTTGGGACAATCCTTCCATCACTATTACGACATTTCAGTGGAGCAATTTTCACTAAGAATTCTGTACCTGTTTTCCCCTTTTGATCATTGATGATTTTCTGGTGCTAATGAGATCAAGGGCACAGAGGCTGAGTACCTCCATGAGCTTCATTATTTTCCATGATCTGACTTCTCATTCTGTCAGCCTTTGAAGTTGAATGAAGGCAGAACTCTGAAAAAAAGGTGCAAGGATGTAGGTTCAGGCCCTCCTTCCAAGTCACCCTGCCTCAGCCTGAGAGTTTTTTTTTTCTTTTGAGACTCACTCTGTTGCCCAGGCTGGAGTGCCATGGGACCATCTTGGCTCACTGCAACCTTCGCCTCCCGTTTTTAAGCGTTTCTCCTGCCTCAGCCTCCCAAGTAGCTGGGACTACAGATACGTGCCACCACACCCAGCTAATTTTTTTTTTTTTTTTACTTTTAGTAGAGACAGGGTTTCACCATATTAGCCAGAATGGTCTCAATCTCCTGACCTCGTGATCCGCCCTCCTCGGCCTCCTAAAGTACTGGAATTACAGGCTTGAGCCACTGTACCTGGCCACCTGAGACATTTTTAAAAATGCCAATCAGAACTTATGCTTCCATGCTTAAAACCTATCAATATCTTGCAAAAGCATAATAAAATTGGAAATACTTGCCATGGAGCTTTCCTCCCTCTTCTACCTGGTCTCACCCTCCTGCCTCCTAACCTATATGAAATTGCCTGGAGAGTCCCAGTTTATATCACACTGTTTTGCACTTTCATTCCTTGGCTCAAACACTTCCTCTTCCCAGGATTGCTTCTTGCCCTTCCCTGGTTGGCATGGTACCCCTCTCCTCCTCATTCATAACTCAGCTATCAGGCCTCTCCCAGGAACAACTGATCATTCCCATTTGTATGCTCTGCTAAATTAAAATTTCAAAACATGTACCCCTTTGTAAAATGGACTTTTATTCAAAGTACACAGTTCAGTGAGTTATTACCAAAAGAACTACTGGTACAACCGCTATCCTGGTCAAAACAGAATATTATCGCTCCCTCTTCCCACTGATTAGTTTTGCCTTTTTTTTTTTTTTTTTTTTTTTTTTTGGTACTTTATATAAGTGAAATCATATCATATGTGCTTTCTGGGTCTGGTTTCTTTGGCTTAATGTTATAATGTTTACCTGTGTTGTATACAACAGTTCATGCATTTTCATTGCTGTATTGTATCTGATTTATGGCTATACCACGTGTTGGTTTGTTTTTTAAGATTGTGGATGGACATTAGGGTTATTTTCACTTTGGTGCATTACAAATATTGCTGTTTTGAACATTCATACACATTTCTTCTGGTGCATATGTATGTATGCATTTCTGCTGGACATATACCTAAAAGTAGAATTGCTGGGTCATAAGGTATATCATATTCAAATTTAGTAGGTACTGACAGTTTCTCAAAGTGGTGGCAATTTATACTCCCCTCCAGCAGTTTTGCTTGTAATTGGCTTTTAACTTTAGCTATCTTTTTGAATATGCAGTGGCATCACATTGTTGTTTCAATTTTAATTTTCTCTGATGAATAATTGAGAATTTTTTCATATAATATGCATTCATTGGCCATTTAGATATTCTGTATTCTGAAGTGCCTGTTTACATCTTTTCCCCTTTTTTGTATTAGATTATCTGAATCTTCCTGATTCTTTAGGAGTTCTTTCTAACTATTTTATTATTTTTTTTAATTTTTGAGACAGGATCTTGCTCTGTCACCCAGGCTGGAGTACAATGATGCAATCTCGGCTCACTACAGCCTCTGCTTCCCTGGTTCAAGAAATTCTCCCACCTCAGCCTCCCAAGTAGCTGGGATTACAGGGGTGTACCACCATACTCAGCTAATTTTTGCATTTTTGATAGAGATGGGGTTTCATCATGTTGACCAGGCTGATCTCAAACTCCTGACCTCAGGTAATCCACCTGCCTTGGTCTTCCAAAGTCCTGGGATTATAGAAGTGAGCCACCACGCCTGGCCTATAATTTTAATGTAGTGCAATTTATCAGTATTTTCCAGAAAGCCCACAGAATCATTAGAAATATATTGTCATTTTAGGCCACTTAGTTTGGGGGGTTTGTTATAGAGTAATAGATAAGTGAAGCAGAAAAGTACAGAGAGGCTTTTATCTAAGAGCTGATTTCATTTGATATCTCAGAAAACCACAACATTTCCAAAAGAACTGTATCAGCTTGAGCTGAAAGAGACTGAGACAGTTCAAAATGAGAGAAGCTTCTGGGTCCTCGAACTTCTACGGGGAGTAAGCAAGTTAAGAAAGTTTCTCAGTTGCAAGCATGGGTTGTTTCTAATGAAAAAGGCAGGATGTCACAGAGGACAGAGGCAAGAGCCCCAAAGGTGTAGCCAAGAACCATGGAGAATCAAGTAGCAGGGCTGGCAACATGTGCTCAGAGGATGTTGGAATTTCTGGGGAATGGATGACTGCTCCGTGCCTCCTATTCATGCCCCTCTTTTAAATGCAAGTGTCTATTTGTTTATCCTAGCCCTATCTTACGAATATATGTTGTGTGTGTGTGTATATATATATATATATATATATATATATATATGAGTGTATTTGGGTGTTGGTGGTGAGGTTTGAGAGTGCTAGTCATTTTAATTCACAATCTGTACAATTCAGTATCTGCACCCAAGGAACCACACCCAAGGAGTAGTGCCAGAGGGAACACATCTGAAGAGCTCCATCTGGATTTGAACATGATTTAGATGACAAGATGCTGGACTTTGAGCTGGTGCCATAATGGGATGAGGCTTTGGGAGTCTAGAGGGAGATAAGTGTAAGTGTATTTCACCGGTGAAGAATGTAAAACATATAAAGCCAGGACATGAACTCTGTAGCTAATCTCCTAAGATGGCTCTCAGTGCATATTCACATTGAATCTGGGTTAACTTTGTGACTTTCTCTAACAGAAGTGACAGAAGTAACAACATAATGTATCCCTCCATTTAGTTAGATCGTCTTTAATTGCTCCCAATAATGTTTTGTAGATTTCTATGTAGAGGTCTCACACATTTTTTAGATTGATTCTTTGACATGTGACTTTTCTATGCTGTTGCTTTATAGTATTTTGTTAAAAATTTTTGTTTTCTAATTGCTTGTTACTGGCATATAGAAACTTAATTACATATAAAAACTAAGTACAGGACTTTGTTTATTGACTATGTATTCAGTGGGCTTGGTTAATTCCTCTTTTAATTGTAATAGTTTTTCTGTAGGTCTTTTGGATTTTCCTACATATATAATTATATATGAATAACGACAGATTCATTTCTTACTTTCCAATCCTTTAATAGGGTTTCTTTATTTATTTTTCTTGCTTTGCTGCACTAGCTAGAACCTCCAATATAATGTGGAATCTTTGCCTTGTTCCTGATTTTAGAGGAAAAGCTCTTAATATTAAGTATGATGGTAGTAATGGGGTTTTTCTAGATACCTTTGTGGAGGCAAGAGTTTTTTAAATAAACGAATCTTGTTTTTATTAAAAATTTTTACTGCATCTATTAAGATAGTCATATGATTTTTAAATTGTATTACTGCAGTAAATTACATTGATTTTTCAATTTAAAAAACAATCTTACATATCTGAAACACTTTGGTCATGGTGTAATAGTCTTTTTGTGTAACACTGGATTTTATCTATTTATTTATTTTAGAATTTTTGCTTGTATGTTCCTAAGAGACAGTGGCTTGCTATTTTTTTTCTTGTGTGTTCTTGTCAGGTTTGAGAATCAAGAATATGTTGGTCTTAGCAAAATTACTTGGGAAGTACTTGCTCTTTTTCCATTTTCTGGAGAAGTTTTATAAATTTGATGTGATTACTTCTTTAAATATTTGGTAAATTTCACTAGGGAAGCATCTAGAATGGAAAAAAATTTAGTTATGGACTCAATTTCTTTAATAGATATAGAACTATTCAAATCTGTCTATTTCCAACAATCTCATTTTGGCACATTGAGATTCTCTATGAATCTGTCTATTTTATCTAAGTTTTCAAAATTATTGGCATAAAAGTCACATGGACTTCTTAGGATTTTTTTAAATGACCTTTCCTTCTTGAAATCATGTATTTGCACATTTTCACTCTCTCTCTCTTCTTGATCAGACTGGCCAGATGTTGGCAATTTAAGGCTTTTTTTAAAAAAATAGATACAACCTTTGGATTCGTTAAACTTCATTATATGTTTATTTGTGTTTTTTCTATTGGTTTCTAGTTTGTTGTTTGTAATTTACCTTATCTACTTTCTTAGAGTTAAAATTTGCTGTTCTTTTCTAACTTCTTGAAATGGATGCTTAGATAATTCATTTCCAGTTTTTCTACTTCCCTAATAGCTATATTTAAGCCTATAAATTTCCCTTGAGGCATAGATTTGGATTCAGCCCACCCATTTTGATATGTTACATTTTTAATATGTTAAATTTAAAATGTCTTCTGATTCCTATTGTCATTTTTGGTTTGACTTATTGAATCATTTAGTAGTGCATTATTAATTTTTAAAACTGTGAGGTTTTAGTATGGCATTTTTGTTTTTTATTGCTAGTTTAATTACATGTGGTCCGAAAACATATTCCATATTATTTCAGTTTCTTAATGTTTGTTAAGGCTTCCTTTATGGTCAAGCATATGGTCAAAATTTTTAATAATATTACAAAGAACATGTACTTGAAAAAAAATTCTAGTCTGCTGTTGTTGGGTGTTAGTTTTCAACATGTATATATCAATTAGATAAGTTTGTTAATCATGTTCTTCAAATCCTTACATTTTTACTGTTTTTTGATCTGTTTATTCTATTTATAGTCTTTACTGAAAGAGGAGTGCCAAAATCTCCCCTCATGATTATGGATTTGTCTATTTCTCCTTTTAGTTCTGAAAATATTGTTTTATATATTTCAAGGATTTGTTTCTAGATGATAGCTGCGCCCAGTTTGGGTGACACATGATATTGAAAAACTAGAGTGATAGGATTCCAAAGAACCATTGCTATGGTCTGAGTGTTTGTGTCGTCCCAAATTTATATGTTGAAATCCTAACCCCCAAGGTAACTGCATTAGGATGTAGGGCCTTTGGAAAGTCATGAAGGCTCTGCCCTCATGAACAGGATTAATGTTCTTATAAAAGAGACCCCTGACAGCTGCCTTTCCCTTTCTACCATGTGAGCACACACTGAGAAGGTCCCATTCATGAACCAGAAAGTGAGCCCTCACCAGACACCAAACTGGTTGAGCCCTTGGTCATTGACTTCCTGTTCTCTAGAACTGTAAGAAGTAAATTTCTGTTGTTTATAAGCCATCTAGATTTTAGTACATTGTTATAGCAGCCCAAATGAACTAAGACAGCCACTGCACTAGGCAAGCCGGTGTGTAGAGTCATCAAAGACAGCTTGGAGAAATGGACAGATTGCTGGCCTTGAGCACCCACATAGCTCATTTTTGCCCTGTGGGAGCTAAAAAATATCTCTTAGATGCTGCCGGCCTCCCTCTGGTTTGGTATATGCTTAGTACACTCCTGCCTCAAGGCCTCTGCATTTTCCATTCTTTCTCCCTAGTATACTCCTCTAGGTAACTTTGAGGCTTGGATCAGAGATAGATGTAAAGCACATGAAATAATACCTAACATATATGGTTACTGAAAAGGAAGAGAAGAAATGTTATCAGTTCAAGTGAAAGAAGAGCTCATGAAACGTGGTTAGGATTCACCTTAGAGAAAAATGGATTTGTGTGGGGGATGAAGAAGAACATATTATCATCAAGTAAACAAACGCATGCAGCTGTGAAGGTGAGAGTTTCGCTAGATACCTCACAATGAGTCCAGAGTTCAAGTAGGAAAATGGTAGGTGGTAGGCGACTGGGTAAGAAAAGTAAGTTGAATCCCAAAATAAAGGGTCATGAGGAGTAGGCAAAGGGTTTTGGACTTTGCATCCTGCCTCCTCCTCCTAGACTCGTGACTTACCTCCTGACTAGAACATGAGATTCCTGAGGGCCTGTCCAGCATGTTGCTTTGCACGCAATCTGCAAGCAGCATTCCATTTATTTGTGGCTAAACACTCCTGCCCTGGGGTGAAACTCTCTGGGTTCAAATCCTGCCCCATTACTTCCTGACTGTATGTCCTTGGGTAAGGTAGTTAACTTCTGTACACCTCTGTTTCCTTATCTGTTATAAAAGGGGGGGGGTGCTAATCAAGGTAGTAGGTTCACTGGGTACCTTGATTAGCCCCCCTTTTTGTTCAGTAAAGGTTTGATGAATATTACATATAAACCACTTGCTATACAGCCTGTCACAAAATTTTGTACAATCAAGTAGCAATGTGGCAATGGCTGGGATTTTGAAGGATAGATTGATTGAGATGGTTAGAAATCATATATGTGTTATTCTGCAACAGTTCATTTTCCTGATCGATGTGTTTTGTAGGCAGCTAGCATGAGCTGAGTATGTTATCATCAAGAACTAAAGAGACTTAACTAGAGCAAGTAAAACAACACCCGAAATGCAATGTACATATATCAGAATGCTTTTCAGTTCTGGGTTTGTGTTCTAATTTGCCTTTAAATGTGTATTGAAAAGAGTTTGACAGATGGGCAGAGGCAACACCATGACTGAGAAAAGTCACTTGACAAATCCTAATATTTCAAAGAGCCACTCCATTTGTGGTACTAAGATTAAATTAAGACAGTGCCCTGGGAAAACACAACTATGCCAGGACTCTCCTCCTACTGAATGCTTCTCATGTCTAAGCTTTATGTTTTCAATACTCGTTTCTAGGTCTATTTTCAGTTGCTATACAAAGGATTAATGAAAATAACTCCATTGAATGTGATTGTCTCAGAAATCCATCTCATCCTAGAATTTATAAGACGCCGGCTTCCAATAGAAAGCCCTTCAAAACAATAAGGTAAAGAAAATGAAATCATATCTAAGTTTAAAAATTGAAATGTTGATTTTGATATTGTATTTGATAATGAATTTTGGTCAATGCATGTTTATTTTAAGAAAAAACATGCGCAACAGCTTTCCTACTAATAGTGGTAGGGAATAACATAGCTATTTATAATACTCAATTTATACAAATTAAGATGCAAATGTTGGTGTTATTCACTTAAAACAGAGATGAACATTTAACTCTTAACATGCACTTTTTTTTTTTTGAGACAGAATCTCACTCTGTCACCCAGGCTGGAGTGCAGTGGCATGATCTCGGCCCACGGCAACCTCTGCCTCCTGGATTCAAACAATTCTCTTTCCTCAGCCTCCCAAGTAGCTGGGACTAGAGGCATGCACCACCATGTCTGTCTAATTTTTTGTATTTTAAGTAGAGACAGTGTTTCATCATGCTGGCCAGGCTGTTCTTGAACTCCTGACCTCATGATCCGCCCACCTTGGCCTCCCAAAGTGCTGAGATTACAGGGATAAGCCACCGTGTCTGGCCAGCATGCACATTTTATCCTTAATCTATTCTCAGTAATATATTCTGTTGCTTCACCATTATCATAAAAGGAAACTGATTTCCTTTTCTGGCAAAGAAAGGAAATAAGAGTATTAACCTCCCATGATTATTATGAAAATAAAGTGAAATTAAGTAAACAATAGTTTTCAAACTATTGAGAGGATGCAGTTACTCATCAGTAACATTAAAAGAGAAGGAATACAATAAAATTGTTGTTCTGCTTTTAAGACTCATAAATGCATATATGCATACATACGTGTATATATGCTTGTTAACTTGAGCAAAGCTGTATAGCTAGCTCTCTATATGACAAAAATATATGAAAATTCGACAATTTAGTATAGAGATTTTTCTAATAAAAAGCACTTTTTAAATTTCAAGGATTTGCTTTGTTTTCTAAAACCATAACAGCAAATTTTTGTTTATTATGCCAGAACATAATTAGTAGTTATTCGAGTGAGCACAGACAGGTTTACATAAAAACAACAGGTGCAAGAACTCCTGGATAATCTTATTAATTGCAGAGGCTCTACAGATTTGGAGCAAGAGGTCCAAAATACCCCAGAAGCAGGTGTTCTAGGTCTTCTTATGGCTCATGTGGGCACTTGGAGGTATTTGATGTGTAGATAACAGCTTGCTTAAAGACAAGGCTGAGTAGGACAGCTGTCAAGGGCATTAGTGGTATGTGAGGGGTTGGGGACTGGAAAATAGAGAGGTTTATGGAGAGCCCCAGCCAGGGCCAACTCTGGCTAAGTTGGTTTCTGTGTTCTCGAGACCCTCTGTCTGGCTCTGGTTTC
Source organism: Sapajus apella (assembly GCF_009761245.1). NCBI lineage: Eukaryota > Metazoa > Chordata > Mammalia > Primates > Cebidae > Sapajus > Sapajus apella. Next base: position 11,257,121 of record NW_022436981.1, on the reverse strand, counting down.
TCACTTGGGTTTCCTGTGCTCTCTGCCCGCCATCTGAATCACATTGCCTTCCTGTCTAGGTGCTGCTTCCTACTCTTCTCATGGCTAACTCCTTCTCATTGTTTAGGGTTCAGCTCAACTGTTACTTCTTCATGGAGGCTAATGCCTCCCAGTCTTCATCTTATAAGTGTGCAGCTTTTATCACCATCTGTAACTATTACTTAATCATCTATTATTCACCATGTATTGCAGAAGGTGAACTTTATGAGAAGGAACTGCATATCCAGCAGTTTCTGGGTCATAGGCTTGCATCAGGTAACTGATGAATGCATGAATGCATGAATGAATGAATGAACTTCCAGGATTCCTTCAGTTTACCGTATTCTGCTTGATTATCTATTCCCTCAAAAGGCTTTACGATTGTCCTGTATTCTCTCAAGCACCCTATATAACTTGTTGAGTTAGTAGTGTGTTCACCAAGGCTAATCCTCTTTAGCATGTTGGCCAGCTATGACAGCCACCTTTTCACATAACAAGATGATTTAGCCAAGTTATAAACCTTGGGGTCTATTCGTAAAAGTATATCTAGGGGTATACATTTCTAACAATATAGAAAAATGTAGAGCCTCCCATCATAAAACATCTAGAAATGCTGGAAAAATTATACCAAACATACTTTTAAAAGCATAGCTGAGTTTATAAGATCGTACGAGAAATGTTTGGAGCTAAAACTGAAAAGATCACTGAAAACCAGAGCAGCACAGAGGCAGGAAGCCTGTGGCTGTCCTGGGAGGGAAGTGGGAGACAGGAAGGGGGCGCCATTGCACTAGCTCAGAGCCAGTGCATGCATGGAGATGGCAGATGTGGTCCTGGCTCCATGCATATATAAGGTTGGGAGCTGGAACTGAAACACCGGTACGGGACTCTTGAAGGACTCTATTTTCAGTAATTGAGAGGTCCTTAAAATAAATCCACCCACTGACAGGGAGATGACAAGGTAGTTTGTTTATTTCAGTCTGGGTTCTGAGCGAGGAAAAAGAAAGGGGAGCCTGAGAGTCCTTTATCAGGACCTGCCCCCACATGGATTCAGGGCTTGTCTTTTACAGCTCAAGAACTCTCCATCAAACAATTCATGTAAAAATGAAGCCTGGTTTCCTACCCATGGAGCATTCGACAGAGGCAGATGTAAAACTCTGCTGCAGGATCACGCCTTCAATACAGGCCTCACAGGATCCTCATAGATAAAGGCTCACTGTTGATAAATTCGCAATCTATATTTATGAAACGCTCAAGCTACCAGGAGCAAGAGGCAGCAGATACTGCAAACAGCATGACTGGATGCGTAGGAATTTCTGGTGAGTCAGACATGGGCAAAAAAACAGGTATCTTTAGAATGATTAAAGACGTAAAATGATAAAAAGGGAGAAAAACACAAGTGCAAAGTTGACAGAATAAACAAATGCAGTGCTTAGAAATGAAAAGTACATTAATCGAAGCTGAAAACATAATAGACACACTAGAAAGAGCAAGGAGTACTGGAAGATATCATTAGCTGGAATAGCATTAGCCGGAATATGCGACTGGAATAAGCATTAGCAAACTGGAAGATAGCTCTGAGCATGAATTCCAGAGAGATTGAGTTGAAAAGCATGAAACAAGAGAAAGAGCTGTTGAGGATAAAATGAAAAGATATGCAATCCAAGTTCCAGAAAGAAAACATGGATAAAAATGGGGAAGAGGCAAAATTTGAAGATGGAACAACTAAGAAGTTTCTAAAATTTTTGAAACGTAAATGGACAGGTTCACAAAGTTCAAGAAGTCCTGATCAAGAAAAGTGAAAATAAGTTCATTCCTAAAGACACTGCAGTGAAACAACAAAATGTCAAAGACATAGATCTTAATAAGCAAAAGTCAGCCAAAAGATGAACAATAATTACATTGGTATAAGCAACACTGTAAGTGTACCAATATCTCCGAGATGCCAAGAGAAGATAGTTATCAAACTAAAGTTCTGTGTCCAACTAAACCATCATTAAAATAATAATAATAATTGAGAGTGCATCTCTAAAGGACCCTACTCATGGATGTAATTCAGAAAGAACAAAGCTGAACTCAGAAGGAAGGAATGAGATGCAGAAAGGTACAGTAGGCAAAGAAACTAGTAAAACATAAATAAATCAAAATAGATCTTGATTATAAGCAGCAGCATCATGATAGTGATTGATTTTGTGGTTATACAATAGGATGGAATTAAAACCAAATGGAAGAGACTATTGGCTTAGAGTGTTCTAAAATCTTTCTGTTCTTTGGAAGGTAGATAGAGGTATTTGTTAACTTTAGACTTTGAAAGTCACATGTGCATGATCAAACATGTGACTTTGAAAGTCACATATGCATGATTTGTTAACTTTAGACTTTGAAAGTCACATGTGCAAGTACGTATCACCACTAATAGAAATGAACTATAATTTTCAAACCAGTAAAGTGCTCTTAAAAAGTGCTGTGGTCTAGTGCCATTGACAAATTATTTCACAGCACCAGAGCCGACATTCTTATACCTGTTTTATGAAAGATCCTCCCCGTCCTCCAAGCTGACTTAGAGGTTTACTCTTCTCTGCTCTTGGGTATCTTGGTCAAACCTTTAGAGCAATTGTAATGGCCAATTACTTGGGTCAATTTCCTGTGCCTGCCTCCTGATTGTGTCCCAGTGCCTGGCTTATACCAGGCACTCTCATGTTGGAAGAAGGAATAGATATGATTTGCTCAAAGTCACACAGCTATCAGGTAGCAGATAAAAAACAGGGACCTAGATTTTTGCCCTCCCAGGTTTGTTCCTTCCTTTGAACCAATCTGAAAAAAAAAAAAGTATATAAAAAAGTTGTATTTTATGAACACAGTAGCTGCTTGATTAAAGAAAAAAGAAATTGCTCTGAAATGAAAAGCAAACGAAGAGAAATAAATTTCATACCGATAACCATTGTCAGCCTTCTGTCAAAAAAAAAAAAGAAAAGAAACAAAAGAAAATCCACACGTTGCAGGTTGTGCTGGTGATGGAGCCAAGTCCCAGAACAGGCTTTTGGAGTAACTGCCTTTTCCAGGGAAAACTTGACCACATTCACCTCAAGGTAGTCTCTACAGGGGCATGATCCTAGGGAACTGAGAAGGCCCTCACCCACCAGCTTATCACTGCTAGGAATTAAAATCTTCAAATATCCCTTGCTGCAATACAGTATGCCTCAGGACTGGTGATCTGCTAAAGGGATGGAAGGTGGAAGGGCTGAGAGCTGGCTGAGAACTTGCTCATGGAAGATTCTGCATTGAAATAGCAAGAAAAGAAATTGAAAGGAGAGTAGAGAAGCAAAATGGTGAAGATAGCAAATGCTTGGGGCTGGCTTTGTTCAGATTTTCAGCCTCAGTAACCCATATTTTCAAAATGGAAACCACATTTGACCTTCCCTTATCTCACAGCAAGATTGAAGACTAGGGAAGAAGTGGATCTTCTGAGATTCTTTGACTAGCACCAGATGACTGCATTAGAGTCTCTGAAACGCAAAACTACGTAATCCATGTGATATTTTCTCCAACTCTTTCTTATCAGTTATAAAGCCAAGAGAAGCAAATAGAGAAGGAAAATATCCTGAAGAAAGCTTTCCTTCGAGAGTAGAAAGGTAACAGACCCTGGTAAAGGGAGGTAAGGAATGAAGGCAGGCAGCTCTGGACAGCAGGGAAAGGTAGGAGCTGAGGGGGGTTTAGTTTGGGTTCATGTCTAAATTCACTAATCATGCAGGCACAGCGGTTCACATCTATAATCCCAGCACTTTGGGAAGCTAAGGCAGGAGAATCACCCAGGAGTCCAAGGCCAGCCTGGGAAATGTCACGAGGCCCCATCTCTATTTTTAAAATATATATATATGTAGTTTTTAAAAAATGTTAAATAATAAACTTACTGATGTCAGAGCCATGTGACATCTAGGCATATGCCTTTAGCAAGAGGATTAAAATTCTTTTTTTGAGACAAATTTCACTCATCACCCAGGCTGCAGTGCAATGGCACAATCTCGTCTCACTGCAACCTCTGCCTCCCGGTTCAAGCAATTCTCCCATCTCACCCTCCCGAGCAACTGGAATTACAGGTGCTAACTAATTTTTTTTTTATTTTTAGTAGAGACAGGGTTTCGCCATGTTAGCCAGGCTGGTATTGAACTCCTGACCTCAGGCCATCGCCCGCCTCGGCCTCCCAAATAGCTGGGATTACAGGCGTGAGCCACCACGCCTGGCCTAAAATTCTTATATACAACCTGTTTCATTCACTTAAACAATCCTTTCTCTCCTTTACCTGTCGCCCATATAAAGAAACATCAGAAAGAAAACATACTCTGCAGAAAGACTAAAAGAAGTTAGACAGAGAGGGAGAGAATTTGTTTAATTTATTTTCAGGAGTGGACTGAGGAATTTTGGCAACAAGAATATGTAACATTTCTACCACACCGGAGTGACTAGGGTTAATTTTCTACTTCAGCCTTCAACTTGGAGGTCAAGGTGAAGTTCTCTGTTCGCATTCATCTCCTTTGACACTTTTCACAGGATCATGGAGCTTTACCAGAAAGGGACTTCATAACTGTCATAACATTTTAATTTCCCCAGGCCTGGGACAAGGTGGAAACCTACAGTTTCCCAAGGATACTGTTTTCTTCATTCGCATTCCAGCCAAAGCCTTAATGCCGTAAAAGGAAAGCATAATGTGGAGCAAGAGTTCCTCCTTTGGCCAATTCTGACTCTAGCTCTCCAGAGCTCCGATGAAGTCCATTGTGATCTAGCATTTAAGAAAAGAGCTTTCTCTCTTAAGTCTTGCTGCTATTCGTCCTCGCTCAAAGCGCATGGTTTAAAACTTGTATCTGTGAATACTTGCATATTTCCAAAGGCCTTACTGTACACATTTATTGGGAAAATCTCTATTTTCTCCCAAGTGTGTTTGAGGTAAGAAGGATCCAGTAAATAGTTACACATTTCATCAGACCGGATTAGGGTGTGTATTGCCATTGTTGTCTGCCCAAGTGAACTGCTGTTGTAAAGAAGCTCTTTCCAAAACGTTACCTGTGGGAATGCTTTCATGTCTTCATTAACAACAGGTACTTGGCATTAGTGAATTAACCACTGTGTTAATTAGAACTCAGACTTGCAGCCTATCCTCAGCTCATAGAATAAACATTGTTTTCCTTTGACCTAATTACAAGATGGTCTTAAGCATCATCATTTTGTAAAAGAAACCATGGCTACAAATTGCTTTGTGAGCCATGCTCATCGTTGGGACTCAAAATGTGTCTGCAATTTGGAGAAAGTGTCTGCAGTTTGCCAGCAAAAATGCATTCCATAGGAAACAGTGCTGTACACAGGCAATGGGAATAATCTTTTTTCAGACATTACACACTATACTTTCTCTTACCTTCTGCATCACATAGTCCCTATCAAAGAAAAAAAAAGTTGTCAGATCAGAGCTCGAATATCCTTTTATTTTGTCAACAGATTTTATGTGGTAGGTTCCCTACAGTTGCCGGTTTCAGTGCCATTTCAGATTAAATTGTCGTTTCTTCCCCTAAGCCCTAACAGCTTTCTATCGTCATGACCAATTAAAAACCCAGCAAACAATTATGCAAATTGCTATACCACCACTATCAACCACAATAAAACTCAGAAACAAAAATATTTTCTTTAAGTCAAGGAGGGTTGATAAAATACTTCAGGATGTACTGTGGGTCAGGTGTATTGGGCTACATTGGGTCATTATTGTAGAATTTTATTTGAATATTAATCCTGAGAGACTATAATGCCTAGAGCCTTACTCAGCCCTGATCTCCCCAAATGCCCCAGTAGGATAAGGAAAACTATCTAGAGGAAGCTTGTCCAACCCCCAGCTTGCAGGCCACATGTGGACCAGGACAGCTTTGAATGCAGCCTAACACAAATTCGTAAACTTTCTTAAAACATTAGGAGATTTTTTTTTTTTTTTTGCTTTTTTTTTTTTTTTTTTTTTTTAGCTCATCAGCTATCATTAGTGTAATGTAGTGTATTTTATGTGTAACCCAAAACAATTCTTCTTCCAATGTGGCCCAGGGAAGCCAAAAGGCTGGGCACTCTTGATCTAGGGTATAAAGATAAAACACATTTCAAGTGGCCTATGGGATGCTGCCAGGACCCTCTCCGAAATTTCTAGTGCTGAGGGCTCTCTGTTCTTAAACACACAAACCTCCTTCTGGGGAGGTGTTCCTGCTGAATGTGACTACAGACCCTTGAGCAAAGAACTCCCTTATAGAAAACAGTGACGGAAAGCTGAAATAATAACTGGATAATATTCAGGTTGTTATACAGACTGGCATTCCGATACCACTCTGGAGAGCGTTCACATAGCACTTCCCAAAGACAATTTTTAAAAGTGTTCTGCAACAGGGTCACCGCTAGAGGGCAGAGCAGACCACTTCCGTTTTCAGACGCTGTCTCCCGAGGGGAATTTGAAAGTTCCCTTGCAGGATGGGCTGAATGCTGAACAGACCTTCAGGCTTAAAAGCATCTCCACCCCAGCACTTTACCCTTGTACAGGTTAGGCGCAGAGCGGTGAGAGGGCAGGCAAGCACTATGTAAATTGCACTGAAACAGGATTTCACTAGAAGAAGAGACTCTTCCAATGAAATCTGAAGTTTCCTAACTTTGATAACGTTTATTTATTAAAATATTTCAGCCCTTTCCATGTGCCAGAGACTGTGCTTAGCACGGGGGTTATAAACCCAAGTATTTCTTTGTTATTTTCCTCTCTATGCTTACGGTGGAGATGGAGAGACACACAAGTGAATTAAGCAAGAGACTATAATGTCCCAAATGCAATATGAGCTCAAAGGAGGAGAATTGGGATTTCAGGTGGGGTGAGCAATGGGATGGCTGAGAGTGCTGGAGACTCAAAAACCAAATCAGATATTACTGGAGAGAGACAAGAAAAAGAGGGATTTTTGTTTATTTTTTAAGAAAGTGTTTTCAACATAGTAATATATAACAGAGAAAAATAATATCCAAATGCAAAATAAAAGAAAAAAAGCCAATAGCTAGTACTAAAACCTGTTGTCTTTTAACCATAAACTTCTAGTTTTTAGAAAGTTTGGGGTAAAAACAACTTAGGAAGAAAACAACATAACCTCATTGACCTGAAATGAACCCATTCGAATATCATTTGTATTGTGTAAGTAGAGTGACACCCGGGAATGCCACGGACCAGACTGGATAGTCCTCTAGGAATGATGAGAGCTGATGGCTGCTATGTGAGGGTGGTCTCCTCACAGCAATCATGCTGGAATGTCCCCATTCCTCCGACATGCCACCAAATGTGCCTGGAATAATGAACACTAATATGGTTCTCAATCCATGCTACACTTTCACATCAATCAGGGAACTTCTAAAAAATACAGATGTTCAGCTCTCTCTCTACCTCCCTGCTCTGATTCAATGTTGGGAAACTCTCTAGGTTATTTACAGTGCATTTAGGGTTGAGGACTACTGAGTTATACGCTGACGATATTTCACAGGGGAAACATGAGATGCCAGTTAGGGACGCGGACAAATCATTTTCTTTTAGCACCAGGAAAGAATTGAACTTTACTTTTATGTAACTTTTTTTTTTTTTTTGAGGTTACAGTCTACACCTCAGTTCTGTTTTGTTTGTTTGTTTGTTCGTTTGTTTGTTTGTTTTGAGATGGAGTCTTGCTCTGTCACTCAGGCTGGAGTGTGGTGGCATGATTTTGGCTCACTGCAACCTCCACTTCCTGGGTTGAAGTGATTCTCCCACCTCAGCCTCCCTCCCTAGTAGCTGAGCTGGCAGGCCCACACCACCAAGGCTAACTTTTGTATTTTTAGTAGAGACAGGGTTTCACCGTGTTGTCCAGGCTAGTCTTCAACTCCTGACCTCAAGTGATCCACCCGCCTTGGCCTCCCAAAGTGCGTGGGCCACCACGCCTTGCCTTACGTAACTTTTTAACTTGCACTTCCACACATGAAATAGTTTGCAGGTAAAATCTGTTATCCCAAAGAAAACAATATGAAAATAGAAATGGGTAGATAATGTTGCAAGATGTTTTTTTACTTTTTTCATGAGGCACTTTATAATTTTTAAAGGGTCCCCCTCAGATAGGCATTGGAAAGCCCCTCCTTTGATCTCTCCCTTCAGAATCCTCTGGGTGCCCTTCTGCCCTTCCTTGAGAGTCCCAGCCTCATCTCTGAATAACAGAGACAGAGTTACTGGCTCCTGAGGCTCCCTCTTGATGGCAACCCCTTCTGTGCTTTCTAATGAAGGACGTGTGCTGACGGTTTGCAGTTTGGAATTCTTCATCTTGGAGCATCGACAGGGTGGGGCATGGTGGTTCACACCTGTATTCCCAGCACTTTGGGAGGACAAGGCGGGCGGATCACCTGAGGCCAGAAGTTCGAGACCAGCCTGGCCAACATGGTGAAACCCCGTCTCTGCTCAAGTAAATACAAAAATTAGCTGGGCGTGGTGGTGCATCCCTGTAGTCTCAGCTACTCAGGAGGCTGAGGCAGAAGAATCGCTTGAACCCGGGAGTATGATAGGAGGGTGGAGAAAGATGTGACAGGAGGTGGCAGTAATGGTGGTGAATCTGGCCCAGCCACATCTTTTTTCAGCTCGCCAAGGGTGCTGAATGGGAGGCTAACGTCAAAGGGGCTGCATTCCGAAACAGTTGGTCCAAACTGGTGTACTGTATACAGCAAGATTTTCTCTATTTCGGGAGCACTTTGACTCAAACGGGTTCAAGAAAGCTGCTGACCGTTCAAGGTGATCCTCTTCTGGTCAAGAGGCCGAAGCGAGGGAGAACTTTAGCAAGAAACAGGAAACTCGAGGCCCAGAAATGGTGAGAGCCGGAGGACTGAATGCGGGCAGTCAATCCCTTGCTGCCGAAGGCCGGGGAGCCACTGCTCTGACACACTTGTGACGCTAGAGGGCAGCGCAGGGCAGAGCAGCCCCGCAAGTGCATTGTTTGGGGAGCGCAGGATTTCAGCAGCTGGAGGAGTCACAGGGAAGCCGTTCGTAAAACAAGTATAGAATAAATTATCCAGCAAGCAAGGTTGCTTTGGAATGTGACCAGGAAAATGGTGGACACTATAGGCAAAAGGTAACATTTGCTTTAATAACTTTGAGTAATGAGACTTTTTTTTTTAGGCAGAGTCTCACTTCGCCAGTCTGGAGTGCAGTGGCGCGATCTCGGCTCCACTGCGACCTCTGCCTCCCAGGTTCAAGCGATTGTCCTGCCTCAGCCTCTAGAGTAGCTGGGACTACAGGCCCGCGCCACCACGCCCGGCTAATTTTTGTATTTTTAGTGGAGACAGGGTTTCACCATGTTGGCCAGGCTGGTCTCGAACTTCTGACGTCAAGTGATCTGCCCGCCTGGGCCTCCCAAAGTGCTGGAATTACAGGCGTGAGCCACCGCAGCCGGCAGAGTATTGAGACTTTTCTGCAGTGAACATGGAAATAGGCTTCTTCAGAAGTAAGGAGAGGAGGGAATTTTGAGATTATTTGAAACGGTGATTTATCTCAGTAGAGACATGGCACATGTCCACTTCAGGGAAATAAAATGAGCTAATTAGGGGCTGCAGTGGCCTTCCTAAGTCTCATGAAACACTTCCAACAACTTTCTATGCTGCTTTCCCTAATTTCATGCAGCAAACTATAAGAGACATTTAGGGACTGGGATTTGGTTCACATGAGAACTAGCCTAAGAACCAACTGCATGTGGACCAAGCAGCACCTCCCGGGGTGATAGACAGCATTCAACCTCCATCGTTTCATTTTGATGAAAGTAGAGTGAGTTTAAGGAAGGCTTTTGGTGAGCACATGTTTTCTGTCTATTTCATAATGCTGATATTCCTATCAGTCTTTGTTGAATATTTCTCCTCTAAATGCAGAGAGAATGGAAAACACGAAAAGTGGATTCCAACTCTCAGAGTTTCCAGAGTCCTGAAGAAGCTGGAAAGTGATTCGGTCAGGCTTCTAACAGGAATCAGATGGCGTGCCCAATTTTAGGATCATTCTGGGATGGTTTATTTTCCAGTGCATGGACAAGGTGCAGAGGACCCTCATGAGATGGTGCAGGAAATAGCTCAGAGCTTTAGCAGCAGAGCTGTTACTACCCCTGAATCTGAGGGAGCAAAGCGAGTACTCATGGGATTGCTGAAGAGAGAGCCCTGGAGAAAAGGCCAACTTGTGAGGATAATGATCTACAGTTGCAGCCAGCCCCAGGTGACCACACAGCCCTTTCCTCCCCTCCTCCCCCCCCCCCCCCCCCCCCC